>NW_017718896.1:0-911 GCF_001865875.1 Lupinus angustifolius
CGCTTGAGCTAAAATAGACACCAAGAGAACTGATTGTTTTCTCGCTTAAGCGAGACAGCTCTCGCTTAAACCACAAATGCCTCAAAAATGGATGTGCCCTCGCTTGAGCGAGACAACTCACGCTTGAGCGAGACAACTCACGCTTGAGCGAGAAGGCTCCATACAGACATGACTTCCTTTTAAGTCGTCTGAACGATAACTCTCATATATATGAGAGCCTAATGGCATGTTTGCCAGCAAGAAGTTGTAAAGGTAAATAACTATATGAAAGTAATAAAAGTAAGGAATTGCTTTGTTAAAGGCGAGAACTAGAGGGCCCGTTTTGGGCGTTTTTGGTGCCCGAGCGACCATATTTCGCCCGAGCATGGACGAGACATGTATTTTGACCAATTTTTGATGGATTTGTCACTTGAGTGACAGTCCCTCACTTGGGTGAGAATCAGGAAGAGAATTGAGTCTGTTTTTATGAGTTCGTCGCTTGAGCGAGAGACATACAATATTTTTGACAGTTTTGATTGTTTGATTGATTAGGAAATAGCCCTAGCTTGGGTGTGAAGTGTATTTACATGTGGGAAAGACCATTACTCAGATGATTAAGTCTGGTGCCCAAAATTGACAAACTTATACAAGTACCTTTGTTCTTGCGCCTATTTAGGGCAAGGTTTCCGACTCTGATGTCGTGATTAGGGAAATGCCCAAAAAGGATTACATGATACCATGCAGCGAGGTCGCCTGACCATAAGAGGATTCGCCATATGGTCGTCCAGGATATTCAGCGATGGTTCGTAGTGGTAAGGATGTTATCCCTCTTTTACGTGATGACGTAAGATTGGGTCCCACATGAAGCATTCATTTGGGAGATGTCTTAGGTTGGACCGATCATATAAAATAATGATTAAAAGATTTAATCG
>NW_017718897.1:0-6864 GCF_001865875.1 Lupinus angustifolius
AGGGACGATGATGGCGGTGGTTCGTCAACGAAGTCTTGAGGGTGAGTCTAGGTGAGACGAGTCCCTTGTATTCCTAGATGAGGTATTCTGTTGGATCGGACAGTTCTCACAACGCAAACTAGACGATCTCTAACAACCCCTCTTTGCAATCAGGATCAATGAGAGGGATGCCCAGAAAGTATTTGATACGACACCGTCCTGAAATGGACATTTCCGTTGGAACAGATCGATCAAATATCCTTGCGAGGAATAATTTTGGTGCGTTCAAATCAGCTTGTTATAAGACCTATACTATTGGTTATTTCCGAATAGTATATTGTGAGGATATTGGTGAAAGGGTGGATGAAACAAACATAACATTCATACATTGAGATTGTGGGCTCTGATCCTCATAATCTGAGATTATGACATCATTCATCATTGTGCATTTTTATATGTGATGTATATATTGTGTTTATTATGCGTGTCTGTTTGGATGTGATATTCCGTGTAATTCCATGCCGTTAATGAATAATATTCATTAGATGTCTTACTCCCTATTCTTTCTATTTGTCTTCGGATCGCGTTTTGTTCAAATGGATTGTTCTACAAGGATTCAGAGTTACCGCTTCTTGATGTCCAAGGAGGGGGCATGGAGGATTGAGGGAGATCGGTGCACCTATACAAGCCCTTGCGACTTAGATATGTGTAGGGTACTTTTTGATGTGCTGGATGTCTCAGCCTTTTGTGTAATTTCAGTTTGGGCGAATATTTCTTCCGCCTTGTATTTCGTACAGATATTTTCCGTTATTAAATTAAGTATGATTCAAAGTTATATTGAGTTATATTTTTATTACCTTTAGGTAATGATGTTTTTGATTTTCCGCATTGTATGTTACTTAAAGTGATGTTCCGAAAATGAAACGAATATAATGAAATAAATTTTATATGACATCATTATTAAAAAAAATACCCATTTTTGAGCAAGATTTTTGGAGTAATTTTCGGGACGTTATATTAGGCTAAACAAGTTGGATGACTCATTTTGTCATCATTAGTTGTATCCCACATTTTAGTTTTCTCTTTATCTAGATTTTCACCTTTTTAAAAGTTTTCATACAATTTTATTTTAAAAATTTGAAACAAATGTTCAAGAGTTATCTAAATAAATTTAGGATATTGACTAGGTACTGGAGAGGTGTTGGCTAAATATCGAAACTGATAAAAAATTAATTTTAAATCAAATACATAAAATAAGATGTACAACTAGTAATGGCAAAACAAATTAACTCGCGCTTAGAAGTCACAAGCATGTGTTGAATGTTCATTTACATCTATCGGACAAATGTTCATGCCTTATCCATTTTAAAATAAGCCAATGAGCAACCCATATGCATTGATAAATAAAATAATAAAAGAAGGAAAAAATTCACAAATTAAATAAAAAGAATTAAGGAGGAAGCAAAGAAACCTCTATAACTTATTTACACTTCTAAAGTTAAAAATATTCGAGTCTATTTGTGAGTTTATTTTGGAGGGGAATAAAGATAAATGAAATATATCAAAGATATGGAATTCACTTATAAAATGTCTTTGAAACCTTTATTTTAATTTCCCCCTCTAAAACTCTACTCATTAATTAACCTATAGGGAATAGGAATATGTTCCTAGTAGGTGCATCTCTCACACTGGTGAAGAATACAACAAATGTTCTTAAAAGGAAGAATGCTTACTATGGAACTATCAACACATAATTCATATTAAACTTGTCAATTATAAGTAGGGATGCATGAATATTATGATACACATCCCACATGTACCTGCATTAATATAAATTTGTTTTTAAATTAAATATTTCATAATTTTGTATTACTTTAAGATTGTATATTATCTATTTTTAGATTAAATTACATGTATGCCCATAAGTTTTAGTGAAATTACACAAAATACATTTTTTTATATATATACTCAAACCACCCATATTTACAAATATATATTACACTAAATACACCTGCACGATAAATAAACTTGACCTTTTAAACAAAAAAGTTATGACTATAATTAAGTTAAATAAAATATAATATATTATAGAGACAAATCCAAATAGTATAAGAGTCAATGTTTCATCATTATTTTTGTTAGTTACAAAATGCATCAATAATTATATGAAGATATTGTTTAAATCACTTTTATACTATATTGTAAATAACAAAAAATAATGAAGATGTATTGATTTGTATACTATTTGGACTCGTTTCCACAATATATTATATTTTGTTTAACTTAATTATACTTATCATATTTTTTGTTTAAAAAATTGCACTTATCTTTCGTGCCTGGGTTGTCAGTGTAACGTGTGTATCTAAATTCGGGGTTTGTGCATGTGTAGAAATGGAGAAGTGATTTGTATAATTTCACTAAAACTCACGGGATGTGAATGTAATTTATTTATTTTTTAGTGGTTAATTTTAATGACTGAACTATAATGTTAAATTTATCATACATACATATTATTATTCATGTAATAATTATTTTTATATATTAATTATTACTTATTATATAACTAAACATGAAAACACATTGAGTATCCACAAAAAAACCTCTTGGCCTCATTGTCATATCTAATTATAAGACTACATTATTGCCACCCAAAAATATCACATCATACTACCCATTTTAAGTAGATTTTAATATTTATATATTATTAGTCTAAAGATTTATCTACAATAATTATTTCTTTCATCATTCATTTTTATTACTTATATTTTTTTAAGAAATAATAATGATTAAATATAAATTATAGAGTATCAATATAAAAAATTCTTACAAACATTTATTTTCTCTCGTTCAAGCATCTCATTCTGCTATTCCCGCCTCTCTATCCTCCGGTCTATCATTAATGTTTTAAGTAAATATGATAATATAAGTATATAACTATAGCAATTTATACTATTGCTAATCTCCATATTATTATATTATTAAGTTTGCAATATAAAAATTATTAAAAATTATTGTTATTCTTAATTTATAGGATCTTAATAATACTAAGATGTAAGTTCTGACACACATATGCATCCTCAAATATATACGACTCTTTGTATAATTTATTTTTAATTTGTACGAAAAGTAAAATATGAGTAAATATATTAATATTATATTTTTAATTAATAAATAAATGATAATTGAATGATATATATGTTGAGACATAAACATTGTTTGAATGATATCAAACTATCACTTGAAATAATAATAAAACAACATCATAGCTCTAATAAATTAAAAGCTTAATTGGTGTACACAAATGATGTAAAATCTAGTATACTATCAAATGCTTATTAAACATTTACATGTTTAATTTTAAATATTTTATAAATAATAAGGTGGTCTTATCATAGTACAATTATAAAAATTGTGCCCACCATTTTGTTGAACATGAAAACTCGTGATCCAAAACTCGTAATCCAAATTTTATATTGGTACAATATGACAATTACATTAGTTTACCGGAAAATTTACGTGGATAGTGTAGTTTGACTACGCTATCACACGTTTAGTATATGTTTCAAAATATTTACGGAAGTAGTGTATTTTTAGGGAAGTCGTGGATGGACTTCGGGGGGAAAGTCGTGGATGGGGTCCACGACTTCCCCAAAGTCGTGGATGGTATCCACGACTTCCCTGAGATATTCTCTCTCTACGGAAGTCGTGTACCCTAAACACGACTTCCATTGTATATTAATAACAAAACAGCTATGTAGCTTAGTGGTTTTTGATTTTTATAAGAACCTAGAGGTCCATGGTTCAACACCCACCTATTGTTTTTTTTATTTTTTTTTATAACTTTGACATATATTATTTATAAAAGGACTATCATACATTATGGTTAAATTGCATTATATTCATTACTGAATTTTGTACATTTTTATTTTATATTGTTTTAAACAATTAGGCAATGAATAAAAATGTATAAAATTTGGTAATGAATATAATGCAATATACTCATAATGTATCATAGTCCTTGTAGAAATAATATATGTCAAAGTTATAAAAAAAAAAGCAATAAGTGGGTGCAGGGAAGTTGTGGATGGGATCCACGACTTCCCGAAGTCGTGGACCCCATCCACGACTTTCCCCCCGAAGTCGTGGATACCATCCACGACTTCCCTAAAAATACACTTCCGTAAATATTTTAAAACATATACTAAACGTGTGATAGTATAGTTTGACTACACTATCCACGTAAATTTTCCTAGTCTACCTGATAAAAATTGGAAAATATTAATCAAAATTGGTTAAACTAGGTTGTACTGTACCTATCAAAATTGTGTTGGACTGTACCTATTCGAACCTTGAACATATAATTGGTTATAATATGATTAATCATTAAATCATTTTAATAATTGAGTTATATATTATAAGTAAGAATATTTATATTTATTATAAAAAAAATGCATAACTTAAATGATATGGAGCTTAGTTAGTAAACTATTAGTTGAATCGTTATAATATTAAAGTAATATTCTGCGATATTAATAACACCTTAAAAATAATATAAAACATTTTATATATGGAGATTTGATAGATAGCTATTATTAAAAAGAAAACACATTAATTATTATTAAGTGCTAGTGTCCCTTCATGACAAAGAGTCTCACCCAGAACTCAAGAAAATATAAATAAACATCAACCTAAATATATATAATCTTATTTCAATTTGAAAAATCTTGGTGTAAATAATAAATTTTCTTTGTAATTAAAATTGATGTTGTGAGATTTTTATAATTATAAAATAAAATATTTATATAGTTAAATTATTATTTTTAGGCATAATATCATATTATTAGTGTATATTTATTAATTTTATTCCATTTATTATGAGTATAATATTATTATATTTATATACTCACATTATTATATTTGTTATATTTTTTAAAGAATAAAGAGGAAGTATTTATAAAAAAGGAAAGAGAAATATAAAGAGGTAGTGTGTAGCACTGTTAACAAAATCGGTTTGTGCCGGCTGATTTAACTGGTGAACTGGTTTTAATACCAGTGTGATACAACATTTATTTTGGCCAATCAATTATATTGGTCAAAACATATTAAAACTGATCATACTAGCCAATTTTCAACTGAACCTCACCCGTCATACCAATTTGGTTTCATTTAAAATTATTTTTTAATGAAAATAATTTATTTTTACCAGAATATTGGCATGGGGATCAAACACACAACAACTATATTTTTTATACATCTAAAATATGATCTATCATATACATTTTTTAACAAGTGGTATAAATAAAAATAGTTATTGTCTTCTTTATTTATTTTTCACTATTAATTTAGTATAAAATATATGTATATCTAATTTCACCGGTATGCGGTTTAATTAGTAAATCACCGGTTGAACCATTATGACACTATATCCATATCCTGATTGATTTGATGACCAATATGATATTAATAATATTGATGTGTAGTGTGAAAATGGAGGTGAGTCAAAGATAGAGAGGAGAAAATAATATAAAAAGTAAACGAAAATTTGTAGTGAGAGAGAAATATAATATTGGATATACTAATACTATTAGAGATGACAAAATTGTCTATAATCCATCTAATTATAAGAAAATTAAATTCATTCAAATTTATCTATTATAGTTCATGGATAATGGATATATTCCAATGAATAACTTTAATAATGGATGAATTTGCATCCATCCCTTATTTCTAATGGATATCTGTTGATACATCATATCCAATCCAACCAAAAAACAAACACTAAAAAAATGGTGTTTTGCTTTTCAATTTCATTTATTATCCTAACTCTCACTTTTTTATAGTGTTTCTCACTCTCATTTTAATTTTTTATTAAATTGTGACCAATTATATGACATGTGAATGTAGTTAATATCAAAAGTTTGTTGTTAAGTATATATATAATATGGGTTCACATCTTCTGTCCTACAGAAGTGTATCACTCTATGTGTCACTTCTTCTGATTGGTTGGAAAAAATATATATAAGTTAAAAATTTAATAATAAAGTATATTTCTGACCAACCAGAAGTGACATGTTGAGTGGTACACTTTTTGGGACAAGAGATGTGTTCCCATAGAATATATATAAGTATATGTTAAAAACTTTACATGCATAACCTTATATATCACATGCTTATAGCATATTGCAATTTTTTTAAAGTTCAAAAAATTCACTTTTTAATAAAAATTAAAAACATCTTTTCAAATGAATTTGATATTAATTATAAGACATGTGAATATAGTTAATATTAAAAGTTTGTTCTTAAAAAAAGAACTACAATGTAAACATTGCTAGCGAACATGATGACAAATAGTGAAGCTCAAAATGATGGATGAATTGTAATACCACGAATTTTACGATTTTGAATTATAAGATTTTATTAATATTTTTATTAATAATATATTCGAAAATGAATTTATGGGAATTTTCGGTAAAGAATTAGACGAAACTCTAGTTGATTTTTAGTCTTGTAATTTTATTTCCAATTTTGTGGTAAATATTGGTAATTTTCAGAGACAGTCGATTCTGGACCACTGTCGGGGCCGAAATCCACCCGGTACGGCTCAAAAAGTGGTTTTTGAGTTCCGTAACTTGGAATCGAATTCCGATCACACCGTTGGCTTCGTAATTTCATTTTGAGCCAATATAGACCCTGAATACACCCATACCTATTTTCTAAATATTTTTCACTCGGAATGCCGAAATCCGAAATTCTAATCGGATATTACGATCGGGCGATTTATAATATCCGATCGAGCATTAGCCGATAATACTCGAGCATGTTTATCGCACGTGTCCGCGAAGTGGTCGTTTCGCATTGGGATGCGAGATTTGCCTTTCCATAAAG
>NW_017718898.1:0-412 GCF_001865875.1 Lupinus angustifolius
ATGTACGGTTGACGTACTATCGGGTCCCACGAGAAGCATTCCTTGTCGGGAGATGGCTTAAGGATGGGCCGATCATGTGTTTGATTAATACATTTGCATTTGATTCTGATTAAGAATGCATTGCATTGTGACCATGAAGTAGTGGAGAGGAAATGACGGGACGACTTAAATCACCATGAAGTAAGTAGGGACGACACTGATTGGACGGTGATTCGCCAACATTGTCTTGAGGGAGAGCCTGGGTGAGACGAGTCCATTGTATTCCTGGGGAGGTACCCTGTTGGATTGGACAGTTCTCACAGGCCAAACTAGGCAATCTCTGACAACCCCTGGATTGCATTCGAGATCGATGAGAGGGATGCCCAGAAAGCGTTTGTACGACCTAGGTCCGGGTAGGACTGTTCCTGAGGGA
>NW_017718899.1:0-6343 GCF_001865875.1 Lupinus angustifolius
CGATAACGATAAGTTGATTTTCCGCATTTGAGTTACTTAAAGTGATGTCCCGGAAAAGGAAGGTTTTAAAAAGGAAACAATTTTATACAATCCCTTTATTCAAAAAAATTTTTACCCATTTTTTTGCAATGTTTTTGAGAAGTATTTTTCGGGGCGTTACATGAATAACGTTAGAAAAGAGATTACGAAAACGAGTAGTTATGTTGGAATGTGGCACATTGATAAGGGTGGAAGAAGGGTTCTAGGAATTATTGGAATTCGAAGAAGTGATTGAATAAGAAATAGGGGTTCCTATGAAAGAAAAGATCCGGAATTTGTCTTATTGATTGAAGAATTGAGATGAAAGATTACAAGAATACATTATGTTTTTGAAGAAAATGAATAACTAATTAAAACACTTAAAGTCGGTGCTATTTATAGCTAAATAGAAAATTTGTCACCTAACTACTTGCGAAAAAAGAAAATACTCAGTTATGAACTCTTTATTACAAAAATAGTTCCTATCAATGCCCCTTTGTAAGCCAAATCCTTGATCTCAAGGATTAAATGATAAAAACTTCTTCTTCAAGTCATAAAAGAATTTCCAAGTAGCATCCTCAAGTAGTTGATGCTTCCACTTGACTAGCACCTTAGTAACTGCCTTGCCTCTCCTCTTGATTGTCATTCTGTCTAGAATTTGCTCTGGATCTCTATCTGTCAGTAAGCTTTCAGCATAAAAGGGAAGCTGAGCAGAAGTTACCACATTCCCAACATACTTTTTTAATTGTGAAACACAGAAAACATGATGGATTTTCGAGTGAGGAAGGAACTGCAAGGAATAAGCCACCATACCTACCTTCCCTACAACCTGATATGGTCTAAAATACTTAGGAGCCAACTTTAAATTGGGTCTGTGAGCCACAAAGATTCGCCTATAAGGATGTAGCTTTACATACACCAAATCACCAACCTCAAATTTCCTACCCGATCTATGATTGTCAACAATCTGCTTCATCCTTTCATGTGCTATTCTCAAGTGAAATTTCAGCACCCTTAACATCTCCTCCCTTTTAGGTAAGCTTATATCCACCAAGTCCACTTTAGATTCTCCAGGTAGGTATGGTAGATAAGCAGGAGGGGGTTGACTATAGACTATTTCATAAGGAGTGACTTGTATGGAGGTGTGAAAGGTTGTGTTGTACCACCACTCAGCCAATGGCAGCTACTTAACCTATTGACGAGGAATGTCAGAACACATGCACCTTAAGTAAGTTTCCAAGCATCCATTGACCACTTCTGATTGTCTATCAGTTTGAGGATGATAAGAGGAGGAAAGTTGTAGCTAAAACCCTTGAAAAGCAAATAAATCTTGCCAAAACTTGCTGATTAAAATATGATCTCTATCACTAGTAATAGAATTCTGGTACCCATGTAGTTTAAAGACATTGTCGAAGAAAGATTGAGCCACATTTGTTGCAGAGTAGGGATGAGACATGCCATAAACTTTGTAGTCTTGCTTAGTCTGTCCACCACACAAAAAAAACATGTTTGCCAAAGGATGGGGGTAATACTTCAATGAAGTCCATAGTTGTGTACTGCCAAAACATGTTCTGGAATAGGCAGGAGTTGTAGTAATCTAGGCGATGCAGTAGTGTCATACTTATAGTATTGGCAAGTTTGGCACCTGTGAATGAAGTCCTTCACATCTTTATTCAACCCTCTCCAAAAAAACTACTAACTTAACTCTTTGAATTGTTGCATTTCTCCTTGAATGTCCACCTGTAGCAGTTTTATGGAGCCAATACAAAATATCAATAATTAATTGAGCATCCTTCCCAATTACTAGCTTTCCCTTCCTTCTAAGTTCACCATTAAGGTAGGTGTAATGTTTGTGAGAAGAAGGGTCCTTGTGTAATTGGTCCATCAATTTGGCTAATCCCTCATCACTAGCCCAAGACTACTTAATTCTATCTACTAACGAAGAATCCAATTGATGAACTAACAGTGCATTGCAAGTGTGCATCCTAGAAAGAGCACCAACTGCAACATTCTCCTTCCCTTGCTTATACTCAATAGTGAAATCAGGCTCCATGAACTTGACCAACCACTTATGCTGAAAAGCATTATTGAATTTCTGGTCCAACATGTACTTCAAGCTGCTATGGTCATTTCTAATGAGGAAGTGCCTATGCAACAAGTAATGCATCCTTTTTTGGAAAGTAAAGACCACTGCTAGTAGTTCCTTCTCATATGCAGATAAGGATTGTTGTTGTAGGCTCAAGGCTCTACTAATCAATGCAAGAGAATGATGATCTTGCATCAAGACTGTTCCCAAACTAAATCCTGAAGCATCTTCTTCAACCACAAAAGTCTTAGAAAAGTTTGGTAGAGCCAACACTAGAGTGGTAACAAGTAACTCCTTAAGTTGTGAAAAGCCTATTTTGCTTCAATTGTCCAACAAAATCCATCCACCTTCAACATTGAAGTTAAGGGTTTAGCCACCCCACCAAAGCCTTTCACAAATCTTCTGTAATACCCTGCTAACCCCAAAATCCCTCTTATCTGCTTCAATGACTTAGGCAATGGCCACTACTTGACAACCTCTATTTTAGCAGGGTCAGTACCAATACCCTCTTTGGAGATAAAGTTTCCTAGGTACTCCACCTTTCCTACCCCAAAGTAACACTTAGACTTCTTTGCAAATAAACAGTTTTCCTCCATCAACAACAACACTTTTGTGATGTCATCTAAATGCTCAATTAAAGACTTGTTGTATATGAGTATGTCATAAAAAAATATCAAGATGATTTTTTTAAGGAACTTACTAAAAACTGCATTCATGAGTCATTGGAAGGTTACTGGAGCATTTGACAATCCAAAGGACATTACTGGATACTCATAATTCCCTTGTGAGTTTTGAATGTTGTTTTGTGTATATTAGAGGGTTCCATCTTGACTTGGTGATACCTAGCCCTTAAGTCTAGCTTGGAAAAAATTGTTGACCCTTGCAATTCATCCATGAGATTTTCCACCAAACGCATATGAAATATGTCCTTCACTGTCCTCTTATTCAGGTATCTATAGTCAACATATAGCCTCCAAGACCCATCTTTCTTGCCTACCAATACCACAAGACTATCATAAGGACTGCTGCTGTTTTGAATGATCCCAGAAGCCAACATCTATTGCATCAACTTTTTAGTAATGTCCTTCTGATGCTTAGCATACATGTAAGGTCTTTTATTCATTGGGTCATATCCTTGTAGAAGTGGAATTTGGTGATTATGCCCTTCCCTCATTGGAGGTAATTGAGAGGGTTCTGCAAAAACTCCAACAAATTGCTTTAGTATGTATTGTACTTGAATTGGAATTGAAGGATGTTCTCTTACCTTGGACTGTAAAATCCATTGCGAGCTTGTCAAAATTCCATGTAATGTCACCCAAGGTCACCAACCACTCTATCCCCAAAACAAAATCACAATATCCTAGGGGAATCAACATCATATCAGAAATAAAGGTTGTGTGTCGTATAGTCCAGGAAAAATTCCTGACCACTCCTGAAATCTTTAGTTTGGTACCATCAGCCATAGTAACCATCAACGATTCCAAATGCCCAATCCTACAACCAATCTTCTTAGCTCTTTGGACATCTAGAATATAATGTATACTGCCACTATCAATTATAATGTGTAGTGGTTTCATGTTAAACTAACCTGTAACTCTCATTGTTTTGAAGCTGGCCATACCTGTTAGTGCATTATCATCTTGACCACTGTCCTCCACCTCCAAAACTTGTAATTACAACTTCTTATGAAAGAGGCTATGTTCCCGAGTATAGGGTGCATCACAAAAGTAACATAACCCTTTTGCTCTTCTTTCATTCATGTATGCATGGGTTAAACTTCTTGTACACCTAGGCTTAGGTTTAAGCATGTCCCCATGTAACTCCATTGCAGGTGTGGGTTTATAAGTAATGATAGGTTTACCATTAGCAATAAGCTTAGTCATTTTGTCACGTAAATTCAACAACGAATTTGGATTTTGAGAAGATTCATACAATTTTGCTATGGTGAAAGCCTTTATCACAGAATGTGGTTGGAACATATTAACCATCATTTGCACTTCTTGCTTCAAACCTCCCAAGAAGAAGCTAAGAGTATATTCTTCAGATAATTCAAGCCTTGTGATTATTGTATCAAATTCTTCGTGATAATCAGCCACAGACCCTTGTTGTCCTCACAAAATTCCCCGAATCTATCTATGAGAATCTTAACATATTCACTCCAAATTGGCCAATAAGTGGTCCATAGTGACTTGATAAACCCATGGTGCAATTGTAAAGCTTTTTTCCGAAATGCACCACTACTAATTTCACATTGAACTCCTTAGGTGTACCATCAATCAGAAAATATGTCTCACACTGGTAAACTTATTGATTCACATTTTCACCTTTTCACCATTAAACCGAGGAAAACCGATTCGTGACAAGCGAGTGCCACACAAATAGTGAGAAGTATCACGTTTCTCACATGGGTTAACTTTTCTGGATCTTGTTGCATATTCGACTCTATCACTGTTATTTCCAACAGTTCCTTCATAGTTTGCTTCAACGAATCACTCAGAGATTTTTGAATGGAACCTGCCAGCTTCATCATTTTGGATTCAATTTTTGCAGACGCACGACTTTCTAATCGTTTTTCTACTTCACACAGTGATGTTTGGCTTCTAGTAGATATTGCCATGGAAGCTTGAATTTATTCAAGAAAAGACCAAATCTAATATCAATTGATAAGGGTAGAAGAAGGGTTCTAGGAATTATTAGAATTCGAAGAAGTGATGGAGTAAGAAACAATGGTTCGTATGAAAGAAAGTACCCCAAATTTGTCTTATTGATTGAAGAACTGAGAGGAAAGATTACAAGAATACATTCTGCTTTTGAAGAAAATGAATGACTAAGTAAAACAGTTAAAGCCTATGCTATTTATAGCTAAGTAGAAAAAACTATCACCTAACTACTTGTCAAAAAAGGAAATATTCAGTTATGAACTTTTTGTTACAGAAATAGTTCTTATCACACGCTCTAAATAATATTGTGGTTTAGTTTATTATTTTTTTCGAGGATGTCCGAACTGTTGGTTTGTTTATTTGGCAAAATCTTTATTATAATTTTAATTGTTTACATAAAAGATTGTTCAATGCTTAAAAAATCTATTATAAATTTACATATAGAATCTTAAATGTCGCATGTTTGTAAAATAATGAAAAACATATTTTTCAAAGTTTGAAAAAACACTTTTTAAAAAAAAGGTGATTTTAATTTTTTTTTATTGAAATAATGGTTTTTAAATGAAAAATATTTTTCAAAAGTGTTTTTAGTTTCAACAAAACAATCAAATGATTGAAGATCCATCCATGAAATTTGAGTGATTGGAATCCATCCATTAAATTTGGATATGAATAGATTGAATAATTAAAAATATTATTTAAATAGATTGATGAATAACTTCTCATTTATTCATTAAGATCTAAATCCAAATTCATTAAGATCCAAATCCAAATTCATCCATTTATTAAGATTCAAATTAAATTAGTCCATATTCATCCATTTGTCACCCTTAAATACTATAAACAATAAAACCATCATATGTAATACTTTACAATTTATTAAATTTTCTTATACAGTAAGAATAAGAGAATAATGTATGTCATGACGTGAGGAGGGAAGTTATCTCCTCACACTCATTCATTACCTAACTAGTGTAAAGAGAGAAATTATCTCCTCACACCAAAAGATACTCCATCCTCTATAGCAAATTATTTCTCAAAATCAAAGGATAATAATTTTTTTGGTTCTACAATTTAGCTCATATTTTATATTTTTAACATAAGAATGGGAGCCAGGAGAAGCAATATAGTGACATTTTCTTGACTGCAGTACTGTAGATATAGGATTGAGAAATTTAATAATATAATAATATGGTGATTATTATTTGTATAACATTATTATAGCTACATACTTATACATTACAAAAATATATGCAACAATAGTATATAGATAAATTTAACTGAATGATGAATAATGTAGTGATTATATATAAATCTTTACCTTTACAGTGTATAAATATTACACTCATATCATATTTATTAATAAAATAATGGAAAGATTGGAGGATATAGGGGATAGTGAAATGAGATAAATAGTCTCTCTTTGGTAGAGGAAAGTTAGAGTGAAAAGAAAGGAGTATGAGATGGATTGAAGATAATTTTTTTTATCTACTATTTGGTTGTGAAGAGAGAAAGAGATTAGAGAATAAAAGTATGTGGGACCTACCAAAAGATTTTTTGTACTATTTTGATGAGAAAG
>NW_017718900.1:0-23239 GCF_001865875.1 Lupinus angustifolius
TTTTGTATGAAATATTAAAATTATCCTTCAATTTTCATTTTATCTACTTTTTGGTTTTAAATACTACTAATATAAATAAGTCTCTTTTCAATATAAAAATATCAATTAAAAATGTTAATTGAAATTAATAATAAAATCTATAATTTAAAATTATAACATTTATTTTTAATTAATAATAGAACAACATTTTTCTCTATCTTCTCTTTATTTTAAGGACATTTTTGTCATTTGAATCATAACATCATCTCTCTTCTCATTTTCTATCCAGCCAAACAAAAGAGAGAAAAATATATTTTCTATTCACTTTTTATCATTCTTCTCTTATTTTCTCATCTTTCTCTTTCTCACCTTTTTTTTTCTTTTTTCTTATTTTCTCCTGTGCAACCAAATAAAGAAGTGGCCTAGTGTGAAGTGATATTTTTGGGTTGCAATAGTGTAGATGCATAATTGACAAGTTTAATAAGGACTACTTGTTAATAAGAGCATCAATAAGGCTCTTAATCATTTAAGATCATTTGTTATGTTATTCACCATTGTAGAGCATAACTATTAAAAACTCGTTACCATTTCACAACATTCATATATTCAAAAACATATACAAATGATAAGTTTTACCATTAGAGTGTGTTCTTTTATGTTAATCGGATATGGTCGGTATCGAGTACTAGATTGAGTAATAGAAGTCAGGAGCCTTGGTCAAAATATTTAGAGAGAGTGAGAGTAAATAAGAGAGAAGTGAGAGCAAATAGTAAAGAATGCAAGTAATAAATGAGGAAATGGTATATTAATTGATACTTCCTGTACGATAGTCTCCTATTTATAGAGTTTGAAATAGCTGATGTGTCGTCTGGCCATTGGCTAGTATTTGGTGGGTATGATAGGAGTATGTCAGATTGTCCTTAGCCACCATGCAGGTTAGCTACTGTCGATCTGTCGGGGGACAGGTAGAACTTGCAGGCGGCATGACAGGTGGAATGTCAGTAGTGCATTAATGACGAGCCAAATGTGCATTTATGGTGAGTCAGAGGTGCACTAATGGTGATTCAGCTGCATTAATGACACATTTAGTAAGCTCGACCCGTCCTTGGCGAGTGAATGATCGATATTTAATATGGTTGTGAATCTGATATGATCCTAGAATAATCCAGATTTGGCCAGGGTGGAACAGTTGCCCTAGTCTATGAGGGCGGCAAAAACTGGGGCGGACTGGTAGACTCAGAATGTTCCGTGTTGAATATGAACGGATTGTCGATTCCGGTTTATTATGCTTGGATGGATGATACGTGTAGCCTCTAAGCCCAGTGGTAGGTCATGATGGCTATCTTTCCTTGGTCGACTTGTGGAGGGTTAGTAATGCTTCAGTTAGTGACCTTGGGTGTTCAACTGACGCATCTATTCGGTTCGGATTCCTTGCTTCACTTTATGAGCCACCGTTGGATTGTCCTCTAGTGGCTTTGGACAAATGGAATGAGTCATCGGATTGGGCCTCGGTTGTGGCCCATGTCCATCCCTTTTCCTATAAATAGGGGGTTTCCCCTTTCATTCTTCTTTACTTTGTTTTCAGAGAAATTTCCTATTGCCGATCTTGCGTTGCTTTTGAGTCCAACCATCAGCCTTTTCTTTCTTCCAGAATTTTTGACTTCGAATTACTCGATAATCTCCTTTCTCTTCTTCTTATACATAATTTTCTTTGGTCATAATAACATCGGCGAGCTTGGCTTGCTTCTGCCCTAGGTAGCAGCTGGTCTACATGGAGGCGATCGAAACAAGTTTCCCTATCGGCCTTGTTACGTAATCTAAGGAAGAAGAAGGCCGAAGGTGATACTGTTGTGATGGACGGGGTAGCTCTCTCAGAGAAGTGGCGTCTGGTCTTGGATGATATGTCTAGTTTGGACTCTGAAGCTTATTCTGATGAGAGGTTAATCATGGGGCAATACTTCACCGATCGTGCCATCTAGCTCACCATCCTGAGAGGTATAGCGGGCCCCAACTCCCACTATTGGTGGGTTGACCGGGAAGTCCTAGGAACCCCTACTTTCTTTCCCCCAAATGTGCGTCTTGCTATGGATGTGCTTACTCGTCCAACGAACGACATCCAGTGGTATGCTCCCAATGAACAGGAGCGGGTATGCCAGAACATACTCGTCGAGAATCAGAATCACTAGAGCTTCTACATGCACGAGTATGTCTGCCGCTGGATAAGAGTGAGGATCCTCTTTGAAGGGGGTATACCGAGGTGTTGCAACATCCTCAGGTGGCCCCTTCTCATCTGCACCCTAACTCCTAGGGGTTTATTCGGGTATTTGAGGTATTCTACAATGTTATTAAACGACCCTGCACAATCCAGTTATTTTTCTAGATGTTTCGGGTGGCCCACAACACGAACAAGGACGAGAGTAAGAAAGGTCATCGGGGGTGGACGTCTTTGTAGTCCCGGAATGGTCGTGCTCTCTTCCATCCCTTCGAAGGGTCAATGAAGAACTAGAAGGGCATTTTTTTCCCGTGTAGAGGGTTAGGGATCTCACCATACCTGGGTGTATGGTCTTGACAACCTACCTCATTTCCCTTTCTCGTGGAACGGAGGAATCCACCAAAAGCTCGCCGACTCCTTCGGTTTATATTTCAAATAGCTAGGTGATCGGGTGAATAGAGCGGCATATGAAATATTGTCCTGGATCGAGGAGGGTCGGGTTATTAAGTGTGATAAACTCGTCCAAGGTTATCAGACATTTGAGGAGTCAGTCGGTAGGTACCCGACTGATCGAGGCTGTATCCGATACAAATAATATAACAATTAAGAACTGTAGTATTAGGAAGTGACTCCTATGTCATTTCACAAGGATTATCTTTCAAGCAAAGATTCAAACACCTTATACTCATACACACAAAGAGGGGTTTTGTTGTTGGATTAGTATGAACAATAAGCAAATTCAGAAACATTTAATAACAATGTGATAAAATGACTAAATCCCTTTGGTTTGTTTGTTCACAACTCAATCCTCGGTTTCAAAAGATTAATTTCATATTCCAAACATCATCTTCCCAATTTGTACAGTTTCATAACCTAAGCCTTTAACTAAGCGAAATCAGCTTAAGCATGGAACATTAACAAATCTACACAAACTAAGTGTTTATGCACTAGAGAGTAAATCAACTAAATGAAGATAAACTCACAAACTAGTTTTCTAAACAATAGGATTAAGCAACCACATTAAAAAATAAGATAGATAAATCAAAAGTAAAGAAAACGAAAAATGCATTAATAACAAAACCTCAAGAGTTGTGATACATTACCAAAGAAATTTAGTCTAAAAGTTTAGCCTTCCATAGAGTGGAAGAAGCAAACCGAAAAATGAAGAAGAAGTATGAACCCTAGCAGAGCAAAAGAGGGAAAACGAAAAATGTGTTTATGTTTCAAAGTGAGGAAAAGTATAGTGTGTGTGTTTGGAGTGGGGAATCCGAATTTAACCCCTCCAACACACATAAAACCGAATTGGGCCTAAACAATGGGTCCAAAGCTAAATTATAATAAAAAATACTAAAATAATAATACAATCTTCACTTCAACACATATCTTCCACTTCTATAATGCCCAAAATGCCATTGGTACCAAATATGATCTGAAAATGATAATAGATTTAATCAGGCGAAATAATCCCAAATTAACTCGTTTTAGGAATATCAGTCCATAATGCCCAAAATGTCATTGGTGCCAAATGTGATCTGAAAATGATAATAGATTTAATCAGGCTAAATAATCCCAAATTAACTCATTTTAGGAATTTTAGTCCAATAAAGTCTAAAACACTAAACCATGTGAAACAAAGTCAATTAGGCACCAAGAATCATCAATCATGCTAATTTAAGGTTATGAATAGTGTGTAATATATTGCTCATCAAATACCCCCACACTTAACCTTTTGCACTCCTGGGCAAAATCAAGAAATAAGGTTATGCTAACCAATATGCTCCAAAGTGAGTCATGCAAGAAGATCACAAAAACTAGAAACCTAAGAAAATCACATATTTCACAATGAAATCTAGGAAATGCAATGAAATGGGCAAAATCAAACATACAAGAGTAAAATTATCAAATCAAGATATCCATGAACATCTTCCAATGAATTCAATAATGCGAAGAAACCAATCAAACCAAGAGGCGAGTCACAACAATGATAGAACCTCACAAGATATGCTCTCTAAAGTGTTTACACTCATGTATCTTAGGTTACTGCTAGTGTTTACACTCAAAGCACTTCATGAAAACAAACACAACCATAGGCTTGACAAGCCTCTAACATCAACATCATAAGCACATGCACTTAAAGATCAAAAGGACTTTTCAAGGTTGTAATGGGGTCAAGGACAAGGTAGGTTAAATATGGGATATGTAGCTAAAACTAGATGGAATAGAGGAGCAGTGGAAAATAAGTAAAAACTAAGTAAAAATCAACCCCAACATAAGACCAAATCTCTAATTCCAATCCTTTTTGCCTTACTCAACCTTTTATTCACTTTTGTTTCCCTTTTTGTTGTTTTTCTTTATTGTTTTTTTTGTTTTTTGTTTTGTTTTTGATGAACACTTATGTACACAATTGTATTAACCATTAATACATAACCAAGAATCCACAAGATTTGAAGAACAATGCATCTTTTCTTACTTACTACCCATTCCCAAAACAATTCCAAAGCTCCAAAATTCCCTAAGGTTAGGACAATCATGGTTTTTCACTTATAAGCTTGTAATGAGCTAAATAACAAGGACATAGGTAAATATGCTCGCTCAAAGAGGCTATCAAATGATAAATTCGTTCAAGGTAGGCTTATATGTCTAAGTGACTTATTCGAAAGAAATGCCTAGATCGCTTTAATATGTGCATATGAATATCAAGAATCAAAGAGAAACAAGTCAAGTTCTAGAGTGCAAGTAATCAAGAGTGCAATCACACATGAAAGAATATTAGATGGCATACAACAATCCATCCACAATCAAGACTCAAATTCTTACAAGGGACAAGTCTATCACAATTGTTTCAACCTTTCAATTTTCAAAAGCAACTTGACACACAAAAATGCTTGGATTCACACCACAAGATATCACGACTTAAGTGAAAGAAAGTATGAGAGAAAATGCCCAAACCTAAGCAAAACCTAAAAATCAAAGCAAAACATGCGTCAACCTAACCTATGACCTACAATAATATCCCCTCACACTTAAACTACACATTGTCCCAATGTAGCATAATCAGAATATCCAAACATACATACCAATCAATTGAATTGGACAAGTGCAATAAAAATTCGAGAAGGAGAGAAAGAAAAACTCCCTGATCCATGGAGGGAGGAAAGCAGGTTCAACCAATGAGTCCTCCTCCACAATTTCATCAACTAAGAAGGATTTGTGAGGAAGGGCTTGAGTTGATGCCCATTAACCTTGAAGCTCTTATATGTGGATTCAATTTTGATTTCTGCAGCACCATAAGGAAACACATTAGTAACAAAAAAAGGACCAACCCACCTAGAACTAAGCTTACCACTCATGAGCCCAAGTCTAGAGTTGTACAACAACACTTTTTTTCTAACCAAACTCCTTTCTAGAAATCAAGTTATCATGGAATCTTTTGGTTTTCTCTTTGTAGAACTTAGAGTTCTCATAGGCTTCTAAGCGGATCTCATCAAGTTCATTCAACTGGAGCTTTCTTTCTCCACCAATATGCATGATGCTATATCTCTACAAGAAGATGACATGCTTTACGAAAGACAACCCGATAAGGGGACATCCCTATGGGTGCCTTGTAAGCAGTTCTCTGTGCCCAAAGAGCATCCTCAAGTCTGTTGCTCCAATCTTTTCTATTTGGCTGCACCATCTTCTACAAAATCCTCTTTTATCTCTCTGTTTGAAATCTCACCTTGCCCATTACATTGGGGGTGATAAGGTGTGGAAACTCTATGATCAACCCCATATTTCTTGAGCATAACTTACATTGATCTATTTTAGAATTGGGTGCCCTGATCACTAACAATGGCTTTGGGTATGCCAAACCTGCAAAAAATGTGAGACCTAACAAAATCCATAACAATTCGAGCATCATTAGTCCTGGTGGCCTTAGTTTCCACCCATTTAGAAACATAATCAACATCAAGCAGAATATAGTAAAAGCCGAAAGAAATAGGAAAGAGACCCATGAAATCAATACCCCAAACATCAAACACCCCACAAAACAACATAGGTTGTTAATGCATCTCTTGTCTCGAAGAATGAGTACCACCTGCTCTTTGACATTGCTCACAAGTGCTACAAATCCTCCTCGCATCTTTGAAGATGGTGGGCCAATAAAATCCAGAGTCAAGCACCTTTTATGTTGTTCTTTAGGTACCAAGATGGCCACCCACTACAGAAGAATGGAAAAACTAAAGGACTGACTCAATCTCATGATCTAGAATGCATCTTCTAGTAACCTGGCCAGTACACAATCTCCATAAATAAGGATAATCCCAAATATAATATTTAGCATCACTCTTAAGTTTGTCATTTTGAGCTTTAGATGCAAGTGGAGGAAAAACAAATGCAACCAAATAATTAACAATGTTAGCAAACGAAAGGGTGGGGAAAGAAACAAAAATATTCAAAAGTTGTTCATCAGGAAAATCATATTTGATAGGCATCATATCAACAACTCCCTCAATCTTGCTCAAGTGGTCAGCCACCAAATTTTGTGCTCCACTCCTATCACGGATCTCCATATAAAACTATTGGAGCAAGAACATCTATCTAATCAGCCTTGGTTTGGAATAAGCTTTTTTCAATAGGAACTTCAAAGCTGCATGGTCAGTGAAAACAACAATTCTAGAACCAAGAAAATAAGACCTAAACTTATCAAGAGCAAATACACTAGCTAAAAGTTCTTTTTAAGTTGTGGTGTAATTTGCTTGTGCAACATCTAAAGTTCTGGAAGCATATACAACCCCCAATGTATAATTAGAAGCATCACACATTAGGTGAAAAGGAACTGTCCAATCAGGTACCTGGATAATATGAGTGGTGGTCAAGGCTGTCTTGAGGCAATCAAATACCTCCATACATCTCTCATCAAAATCAAGGATCACCTCCTTTTGCAACAAGTTGGATAGTGGAAGAACCTTCTTGCTGAAATCTTTAATGAACCTGCGATAGAAACTTGCATGACCAAAAAAAGAACGAACTTCTTGCACGCAAGAGGGGTAAGGCAATTGTGAAATAACATCCATCTTGGCAGGATCTACCCCAATTCCCTTATTTGAGATCACATGCCCCAAAACTATGCCATGCTCTACCTGAAATGACATTTTTTCGTAATTCATAACAAGGTTACTTTCGATAAATTTATGAAGAACTCTATCCAGACTATCCAAACATGCATCAAATGAAGATCCATAAACTGTGAAATCATCCATAAACACCTCTATGCAATTCTCTAAAAAGTCAATGAAAATGCTCACCATACACCACTGGAATGTGTTAGGGGCGTTGCATAGGCCAAAAGGCATCCTCCTATAGGCAAAAGTGCCAAAGGAGCAGGTGAGTGTGGTCTTCTCCTGATCCTCAGGAGCAATATGAATATGGAAGTACCCAAAAAACCATCAACAAAACAGTAATGAATCTGCTAAGCGCTCAAGCATCTGATCAATAAATGGTAAAGGAAAGTTATCCTTTCGTGTTGCTTGGTTGAGCCTCCTATGATCAATGCAGACTCTCCAACTGTTCTGCACTCTTGTAGGAATCAGCTCGTCTCTTTCATTTCTCACCACTATAATTCCTGTCTTCTTTGGAACCACCTGAACCGGGCTCACCCAATGACTATCAGAAATGGGATATATAATCCCAACTTGTAGAAGCTTTGTGACCTATTTCTTCACAACCTCAAGGATGACTGGATTGAGTCTCCTTTGTGGTTGCCTCACTGGTTTAGCTCCATCTTCCAAGAGTATCTTGTGCGTGCACATGGATGGGCTAATATCAGGAATATCAGGTAAGGTCCAACCAATTGTCTTCTTATGCTTCTTCAGCACTTGCAAGGTCTGGCTATAGGTGTCTTCGACATAATAATTTGATTACTACACTCTATGTCTGAATTGGTTTGTGTTGTTTTTCTCAGTAGCGGCTATGGGCAACAAGGTAGACCGACGTAGACTCCTGAAGTAGGTCGCCCTGAAGAGGAGGGATGCTGAAGCCAACAAGAGGGCGATGCATAGTTCACCTGCCCAATCTAATGGCTCATCCAGGGGGGCTGCTAGCCCTCGGAGGGAAGGCGGGCACACTGCCAATTTAGGGGAGACTTCCCTTTCACAGCTTAAACCCATCACCGTCGCCCCTTGAGTCGACCCCAAGTCAGTCGGTCGACTTGACAGCCAAAGTGACCACTCCTACTCAGGTTATTGAAGTTGATGCTGCCCACCAGGAGAGACATGGAATGGATAAGTCTGTTGGAAAGGGTAAGAGGAAATCGACCCTTGCTCGGACCAAGTACACATACAACATCCTAATGGCTATTGAGCAGGCTTTGATAAACCCGGGGTTCCGAGAGACTATTGATAGTATTCCCCTGACTGGATTGTTGTAAAGGACTCGGAAGATTGGGGTTTTGGCAACTTCGGTGGCCAAGTACCTCGAGGGTGAGGGAGTACTTGCCACCCGGGTTGGCGAGAAGGCTCTGGCTAGGTTGTAGGAGCAACATTTAGGAGAGCTTCATGAGCTTAAGGAAAAACATACTGAAGCCCTGAAGAGTTAGGAGGGGCAGAATCTTGCTGCGAGCGAGCAACTCTCTACAATGTCACTCCAATTAAGGGATGTTTGGGAGACGGTTCTATCAGCCAGGGATGATTTGGGTGCTGCTCAAAGGGAGTTGACCTCCTTCACTTATCACTTTAGAATGGCTGAGGATTTGAAGCTTCAACTTGAGGACAAGTTGAAGTTATGAGAGGGCCAGGGAGAATCAACCCATGCTGCAAATACTCGGATGCAACAAGAGTTGGTTGACTTGAAGGCAACCTATCTGAACCTGGAGGATGAAGTTGACATGGAGGCCAATGCTGGATTGTTTGTCATCATCAAAAAGGGGGAGATTGTGAAGAAGATCTTGCTCCTGACCTTGGCACGGTTTTGATGAAGACACCAACATCACCAAAAAGAAGAAAAGGAAGATGACTTATGAAGACAAATGAAGATAAAGCTTCAAGACATTAGATTAAGTCTTTGTAAGTACTTCTATCCTAAACTCTTAAGTATATACAAGTATAATTGCTCAAACTATTTTTTAGAAAATGTGAGACACTTTTAAAAGACTTAAAGGATTTTTCAAAAATAGTGTGTAACAGGTTACTTCATTGAGTAACAGGTTACATGTGTGAGAAAAGAGTTATCCAACTGAAAAACTGATTTTTGAAAGCTGAGTAATCGATTACTCAAAGTGAGTAACCGATTACTCAATGTAAAATTCGAATTTCAAATGGACATAAAGTTTGAGTAACCCATTACTCAAATGAGTAACCCATTACTGAGAGTTGTTGGAAGTGTTTTTCAGATTTCAAAGTGAAAGTTTTTCACTCCAAACAACTCATAAACTTTTAGAAACCTTCAAAGGAAGTTTTTAAACTCTATATAAAGGCTCTAAACTCTCACACAAACTACACACAATATACAAGAGAATACATACAACTTTCATACTATTTTCTCAAAAGCTCTCACACTTTTCTTAGAACTTATCTTTGAACTCTTTGCAACTTGTTCTTAAACTTTCAAGTTAATTTTGCAAAGTTGTTTGAAGTGTTTCAAAGACTTTTACAAAAGAGCATTATATACTTCTATATATATTCAGAGCTTGGATTGCAAGTTACGTAAGTTTCATACTTGTAAAGGCAATCTGCCATAGTTGAATATTCTTCATTGTTGTAAAGAATTCTTTCTTTCACGGGGTGTGAAGAGAAAGGGGAATATATTCAATTCTTTCTTTCACGGGGTGTGAAGAGAAAGGGGAATAGATTCACTTGGAAAGGTGTTTTCCAAGGGTATAAGAATTAGGGAGTGTGTAATGTACATAGAGATCTCGGGGTGAGATATTGTAATTACAACTCATAATTCTTAGTGGAAAAATCTCTTGTGCGGCAAGAGTACTGGATGTAACCTTCGGTGGACAGGAAGGTGAACCAGTATAAAAACTCCTTGTGTACTCTCTTCTCCTTATCTCTTTTATTTTATTTCCTATTATTTTTCTGCATATTACTCCACTGCACTTTAACTTTGATTTTGCAGAAAAATTGGCCATAATTTTAAGACAACTAATTCACCCCCCTCTTAGTTGCACTCTGATACTTACATGGACAATGCTTTCGCCCAAGTCCACTTGGTCCTACCAGATGTTGACTGGTCCTGGACGAGGATAGATGCCCAGGTCACTCCTGAAGGAGAGCTAGTGGCGAATGAAGAAGATGGTCCAGTCACGCTTCTTGTGCCGGGTAGGGGTGGTTGGGAAGCTTGCCTATCTTATTTTTTGTTTTTGTTTCTCTTTTTTGTGTGTATCTATTATGTGTCGTTCGGATCTTGTAACCTCCCTTTAGTAAGGATATGTCTTTTCTTATTTGCATGTCCTTGTTGTTGGTGTCCTTTATTTATATCATAAGTCTTTATTAACCGAAGATAACAGAATACAATAACACAACCAGATTTTCCTCGAAGCAAAGTAGGTTGAATAACGCTTAAGTAGCTAACACCCAATTTTCCATAAATGAATCGGATAAAGAGACCGAATAGTTCTTAGTGATGACTGGCCATATTTTGAATAATTCTTAAAGTAACGATTGTCCGAATTTCCGTAAATGAACCAGATAATCAAACTGGATAATTCTTAAGTGATGATTGGAGACCAATGGGACTTGGTCCTCGCTTGAGTTTTATGTTCTGGCTGTCTTTAAAGGGGGACGATTTCGCGCCGTTAATGGGTGAATGATTGGAGACCAAGGGGGCTTGGTCCTCGCTTGGGTTTTTATTTAGACCATCGTTGAAGGGGGACAGGCCCGCTCCTTTGAGGGGTGAATGATTTGAGACCAAGGGGACTTGGTTCTCTCTTGGGTTTTATATTCAAGCCACCGTCAAAGGGGGATGGGCCCACGCCTTTGATTGGTGAATGATTTGAGACCAATGGGACTTGGTCCTCGCTTGGGTTTTATATTCAAGCTATCGTCAAAGAGGGACGGGCCCACACCTTTGAGTGGTGAATGATTTAAGACCAATGGGACTTGGTCCTCACTTGGGTTTTATATTCAGACCGTTGTCGAAGGCGGACAGACTCATTCCAGGGCATGCCAAGAAACATGTGAATAATACCTCGTTAACATATAAGTTGTATTAGGTTACATGAGTTGTCCGGTCGCCAAAGGAACCGACATATATAACTTAAATACTTTAAGCAAAAAATTGTCGCAGGTTCATTGCGTTCCAAGTGCGGGGATCTCCCTTCCTGCCAAGTTTTCTAGTTTATTGGCCCATTTACCAACCTTGTCAATTACCCGATAAGGTCCTTCCCAAATTGGTGCTAGATTCCGTTTGGCTCAGCCGATGTCTGCTCTTCGATGGACCAAACTGCCAGTTTTAAAGTCTTTGGGGACCATAGTAGAATTGTATTTATCGATAGTTCGTCTCTTTATGGTGGTTTATCAAATTCGGGCCCGATCCTTTTTTTCTTTTATCCAGTCTAAATTGTGCCTTAAGATAGTTGAGATGGAGGCTTCATCAAATTGAAACATCCGTTAATTAGACTCTCCAATTTCTACCGGGCTTATAGCCTCAGCCCCATAGGTGAGGTTGAGTGGTGACTCCCTTGTGGTAGATTGAGGGGTTGTATGATAGACCCAAAGGAGGTGATGCAATTGTTCGGGCCAAGTTTCTTTTGCCACTTCCAGCCTCTTCTTTATTCCTCTTAGGACGACCTTATTAGTTGCCTTTGCCTGCCATTAGTCTGAGGATGCTTGACTAAAGTGAAATGATGCTTGATATGCAAACCTGACAACAATTCTCCGAACTTTCGATCCGAAAAATATGGTCCATTATCTATGACAATCGCGGCTAGTACACCGAACCGTGTGATAATATTTCTCCAAGTAAACTTCTGGATGTTGGCTGAAGTGATAGTGGATAAAGCTTCAACTTCGATCCATTTAGTGAAATAGTTCACCGCAACTATCATGAACTTGAGTTGCCCAAATGCCGGTGGGAAGGGCCCTAGAACATCCATGCCCCATCTACAGAATGACCAAGGAGTGATAGTAGTCGTCAACTCTTCAGGTAGGGCTTTGTGAAGGCCGACAAACAACTGGCAGAGTACACACTTCTTGGTAAGCTCGGAGGCATCCTTTTCTATGGTCAGCCAATAGTATCCTGCCCGGAGCACTTTCTTGGCTAAAGATGTCGTGCCAAGATGGTAGTCACATGTGCCTTCATGGAATTCTTGGAGGACGTATCATGTTGTAGCGCCCCGATTTTCGGCTGCACGACCTTATGTAGAGTCGCCACTACATTTTTTCCAATAAAAAATGTAGAAAAATCTTTTGGCCCAAACGCATTGGACCTTGGACTTTGATATCCAGGTTCGGGAGTCAATTACAGACTAGGGAAGGTATTAGCACACTAGTTGCCCGTTTGAACGGTACCCTATTATAATGCATGAATTATTAATTGTGTTATTATTATATTTTTACCAAAAAAAAAATTATTTTATTATTATGTCTGACAAGAGTGATATTGGTCCTACTTATCCCTTTTTGGGAATCAAGACTACGTAGTTCTTTGGGTAGAAAACGTTTGTTTGTTGGGTTGATTTTATTTTATTTCTTAAAAGAAGTAATGTTTAAATTATTATTTTTTAAAATTAGTGAAGTATAACCCTTATGTCCAATACCGCATCTGATATTAAAACTTAGCTAAGAAATTCCATTTTTTGTTTTTTATTTAAAATCCTATTTTTTAAATATGAGCGAAGCATAACCTTACGTCCGATACCGCATCTCATATTTTAAAATTGTGGTAATGTGATTTTAATATTTTTACAAATATGTTAATTATATAACTCATCATTATCAAAATTTATTATACATATAGAGGAAAAAGAGTAGAAGTGGTGAATAAAAAAATTAGATACATGTAAGAAATTAAACTTACCTGCACATATGAATCAACATCTATTAATTGTGAATGAAGACCCACGGCCGAAGAGAATGTCTAGACCAACTCAAAACATTAATGTATGCGTTGGGCCTGTGTGATTCCAATGACTCAACAATTATTCCCCAAGCTCAATGACAATATACAATTTTTGCATTGTTAAATGATGGTTATGGTTTTTGGTTGTGTGATTTTTGGTACGATGATTTTGGATTGTTGTGTGAAAGATAATATTGAGGGTAAAAAATGATTGATGAATGATTTTTATTATGATTGTGAATATGAGATTTTGAGGTTGGTGTGGATGATAGATTTTGTGTATGGAAGATGATGTTTAGGGGATTGAGGATCCGTTAGGAAAGAAAAAATGGTATGAGCGCTTTTTGAATTTTTTTCTCAAGTGTGTATTCTCTCTCTTTTCTTTGGTGAATAACACACCCTATTTATAGACTAGGATTTACACATGTGCTTAATGAGAAGAATATATCCCATTAATTAATTAGAGGAGGTTAATGGAAATAAATCTGATTTGTTTAATTCAAATTTGATTTCCATGATTATGAGACAATCAAATTTGCATTTAATCCTTATTCAAAAATCTCGATTTTCATTATTATGACCCTTAATTAGTGTTGTGAGAACCAGACCGGACTTGAAAACGGCTCTGTATTGTAGTCTTAACCGAATGAGAGTTGGATCACTTTGAACCGGGAAAATTACGGTCCGACCGTGTGAAACCCGTTTAAACCGAATTAACCCGTGAAATTAATCGGACATTTCACTTAAAAATAATAATAAAAAAGAACATTGCTATAATATTTTGTTTTACTACCATCCAAAAAAAGGTGAAGATAATATGACTGTTAGGTATCAGTGGCCTAGGAACACCTAGAAGGGGGGGTTGAATAGGTGTAGCGGTTATCAATCACCGCTTCTTGAACCAATAACCCAACTGCTGGAAACAGTCCAGTTAATTGGTTAACAACACGCTTTAATCGATTAACTATTGCACAGAACAGAATGATCAGACAGACAAATTACACAATTATTTAAACACAATTGAACAGATATAATACGGATATTTTTATGCACAAATATTAAGCATATGACAGTAAACAAATATCCAAAATATTAATTGCAGATTCAATTTATAATAGCAAGAAACTTAAAGAAGATTAAGAGAGAAAAAGAGTGCACAAAAAGATTTTTATCCTGTTTCGTTTGCGGTCCATTGCAAACTACATACATGCCTCCCCTTCTAATCTAGGGAGATTTTCTTCTTCACAATATTGAGATACAATATGAATACACACACCAATTCAATTACAAGCACATAGGACACTTCTTTCTTGAAATCTAGGACCCCTAAATCCTTGGTTTGACTCTACCATTCGCCCGAGAAAACCTTTATCGCGAAACAGCCCTAACCAAGATTCTTATCCTCAAATCAAGACCTCCTAGCCTTGGTGAAGAATCTCAATCTCTGTGGTGATCTCACACCAAGAGACTAATCGAGAAATACACAAAAAAACGTTAAACAACAAGGTATACTAAGCACAATAATGTTTAGAATATTACAAGAAAAAGACTCAAAGACTAATCCACTTACTAATCACTTAAGCCATCAAGATTTATGTGAGTTAATCAAAAACATAATTCAAATAATCTCTCTAATAATCTATCTAATGCATGAACATGTGAACAAGATAAGAATGAACATAGAATTATGCAAAACAGTAAGCAATTCACAGAAATTAGAACAACATAATATATCTCTTTTCACACATGCAATCTCTCTTGCAAAATCAGTAAAACAATATGCAATATGCTCTCTAAACAGCCCTATACTATAGAATGCAATGCTTTGGTTTTCTGAATGTTGCCTCTTATTTATAGCATGGTGTTTAGGCGGTTACATTCATTGTAAACAGTTAAACGGTTGAACCAAAAATCAGTTATAACACATAACAGACCATTTAATCGATTAAGACTACCCGTTAATCGATTAACCATGTAACATAATGACACATAAAACAGTTTAAACAGAAAACACTGATTTAATAGAAAAACAGTTGAGTTAGTCGATTAAGTTACCACGTTAATCGAATAACTGGAACATTAATGTACATGTTTCAAAATGTAAACTTCTCATATGTTATGCACAACATATATACATGTTCTAGCAATTATATTATGCCTAATATGCACATATAACATCTATGATTAATGCATGAACATACAATTAACTATATGATATGTCTCATGGATATGATATGACAATTAAGATGACTTAAGAGACTAGCACCTAAGTTCACCTAACCTATACTCACTTACTACGACACACATCCCAGACTACTAAGAATATAGACTCAAATTATGTCCTAGTCTAGATATGACCAAATGAGCATAAGGCAGTTGATTGTTGAGCCATCTTCAAACTTTAATAGAACCTTGTCTTCATCAAAAGATAGGCAAAGAAAAGCTAGTGTTATCCTTGACACTTTGCACTCTCAATTACTTCAATATAATTATACATAATTCTTAATTATATAAAGTTTTTCATTTTATATAACTATATATTTAAATATAAAAAATATTAATTATGTATATAATCATCCGGCCAGACCTGACGGTTTAATCGTTTAAACTAGTTAAACCTAATACAAGACCTTTGTTGATTTGACGTCCGACTCAAGTTTCACAACATTGCCCTTAATAACTAAAATTCAAAATTAAATAATAGTTATTAGTCAAAATTCAAATTTGAATAATTTTATTCCTTTTGGGATATTTAGAAAGTATTATTTTCGATAGAAAATGCCCAAACAATTTTCTCTTAAAAGATCTAAAATTATTTTAACCACATATGTATAGGAATAATAAATTTTTTGGACTCTAAAATACTTAAAAGTGGCTTAAAAAATATGATTTGGGTTCAATTTTCATATAACCCTTATAAAAGCATTATTTTTGTAGGGTCATAAAATTTATTTTCTCATACATGCAAATTAATGAATTTTGTCATAGTAAACATTTTTTAAGGAATTGATTCTAGCTAATAAGTGACAATAAGTCACTTAAAAATCATTTTTGAATTTCCTTTAAATAAGAAACGAAAATGGATTATATATAAGTCATCATGAAGTTATTGATTATCTATTAAATACTCTTTTCAAAATTCTTTTTATTTTATTTTTTGGAGACAATTTTGTGAGAGAATTCATTTAAACTCATTTTTGAAATTCAAATTGAGATTTTATGTGTTGGGTCATTCAGCCAAAATATATATTTTATTTGTTTATAATGTTTTTTTGAAAAAATGTATTTTGGGCCAGAAAAACATGGGTATTCATAGCTACCCCTCTTTACTTGTTTCTTATTGGACATTTACGCAAACGGAAGTTTGGGGTTTTGTCCTAATAAGTAACTAGTAAAGAAATGAATGTTGATTTTGTTGAAGCTAAAAATACATTTTTGTTGGTGAGATAAAGAGCAAGGTACGAAAGATTTTGTTCGAGGTCGTCAAGCACGAACCCCTCAATTTTTAAAAATCAGGCACACAGCCTCGAAAGATTGACTTCGAGGTCGTCAAGCACGGGGTCCTCGAAGGCACAATTTGAGGTCGTCAAGAAAGAAACCCTCAAATTTTAAAAGGTTAGGCATGGAGTCTGGGAAGATTGACTTCGAGGTCGTCATGCACGGGGTTCTCGAAGGCACAATTTGAGGTCATCAAGCACGAGACCCTCAAATTTTAAAAGGTCAGGTTCAAAGCCTAGAAATATTGACTTCGAGGTCGTCAAGCACGGGTCCTCTAAGGCACAATTTGAGATCGTCAAGCACGGCCCCCTCAAATTTAAAAGGTGAGGCGCAAAGCCTGGAAAGATTGACTTCGAGGACGTCCAACACGGGGTCCTCGAAGGCACAATTTGAGGTCGTCAAGCACGGACCCCTCAAATTTAAAAGGCAAGGCACATAGCATGGAAAAGTTGACTCCGAGGTCGTCAAGCACGGGGTCCTCGAAGGCACAATTTGATGTCGTCAAGCATGGGGCCCTCAAGTTTAAAAGGCCAATCAAAGAGCCTGAAGAGGTTGAATTCAAGGTCGTCAAGCATGGGGTCCTCTGGAAAGGTTGATTTTGAGGTCGTCAATAACGGGTTCCTCAAAGGCACAATTTGAGGTCCTCAAGCACAAGGCCCTCAAATTTAAAAGGTCAGTCATAGAGCCTGGAAAGGTTGACTTTAAGGTCTTCAAGCACGGGGTCCTCGAAGGCACAATTTGAGGTCGTCAAACACAGAGCCCTCAAATTTTAAAAGGTCAGGCACAAAGCCTGTAAAGGTAGACTTTGAGGTCGTCAAACACGGGGTCCTCGAAGGCACAATCTGCAATGGTTCATATGAAAAGTATAATTGTATGATTGTTTAGATATGTGTACATGAAATTTACATTGATGTTTGTACTATAATGATTAATGTATGAATTTGATTATGCATTGATTGACATGAGTGTGCATAACGATGCTTTTGATGCATGCAAAGTGGTTGATGTTTAACATAAGAAAATGAGGGGTTTGGAGGTGTCCTTGTTTGAATGCTTGTGTATGGATGAATTTTATGTTGATGTTTTTATGATTAAAGTGAGTATGTATTGACTTGAATATTAATATGATTTAATGTATGTATGTCTTGTATATGTATTATTTGTATGTCATGTATATGCTTTGTTTGATGTTATTAATGAGAATATCATGGACTTGAATATTGATGTGATTTAATGTATGTATTTCATATATATGCATTGTTAGATGCTATTTTTTTATGTATATGCATTATTTGATGCTATTATGTCATGTATATGCATTGTTTGATTATTGTGAATATGCAATGTTTAATGTTATTATGAGAGTATTTTCTTTATGAGAGTATTTGCTTTATATCGTGAACCATGAACTGTGTCGTTGGAATCTCTGTTTTTCTTTTTGGTCAGTGGGAGGGTCGCCATGCAATAGCTATCTGATGTTGGGACCAGTCCAGTCGTTCGGGATAGGTATTTGTTCAACTGCCATGACGACGGGCCTCAAAATTGTCCCTTGAACCACCGACCTGTTATTGCTCGAACTTTTTGTACTAACCTGCTTGGATAAGATATATGCCTGGATGCTCTGCTCTTTCGAGACATGTCGGATGAAGACTTCTTCAAACTTAACCAGCAACTCTTTAACCTTTGCCAAGTATTTGCCTAGTAATGTGTCTTTCATTTTGTAGATGCCTGTTATCTACGAGACGGCTAATTGGGAATCGGTGTAGATAGCTACCTTTTCCGCACCGACCTCCATGGCTTAATGCAAACTAGATATGTAGGCTTCATATTCGGCTTTGTTGTTTGATGTGAAAAAGGTGAAGGTTAATGAGTGCTTAATGGTCACGTCCTGGCCATTATCCAGTAAGATACCAGTTCCACTTCGTTGGGGATTGGACGACCCGTTCACATAAATCATCCATGTCTGACCCGAGTTATCCGGTTGGGAAGTCAGCTCGACGATGAAATCTGATAAGACCTTGATAGTTTTCCTAGGTTCATACTGGATGTCAAACTATGAGAGCTCAATGGACTAGGAGATACTTCATTCGGTCAGCTCCGGTTTATGCAAGATTTGGTGAACGGGTTGATTTGTTCTGACCACCATAGGGTGGGACTGAAAGTATTGCCATAGTCATCTTGCTACCACTAAGAGGGCGTAGGCGACCATTTCGAACATTTCAAAGTAAATCAGATTCTGGCCTTCTTCATTTTCTCTCACCAGAGCGGTTGCTACGACTTCATCAGTTACTGTCAGGTAGACATATAGTGTTTCAACAGGTTCTGGCTTGGAAAGCACTAGGGGACTGGCTAAATACCGTTTGAAAATTTGGAAGGCCTTCTCACAATCATCCGACTAGTCAAGTGTTTTGATTTTCTTTAGCAATTGAAATAGTGGGATAGAATGTTTGGCAGATGTAGTGAGAAATCTGGATAATGTCGTCAATCACCCATATAATTGTTGAACCTCTTTAAATGAGCGAAGGCTTCACATATCTATAACAACTTGATATCATCCATGTAGACCTTCATATATTTCCTGATCTGTTCCTCAAAAACACTATTCATCATCCTCTGATATGTAGCCATTGCGTTTTTTAACCTAAAAGACATGACCGTGTAGCAATACGCAACCTTAGGTGTGATGAAAGCAATTTTATCTTGCTTTTGCGTGTTATATATATTTGATGTATCCGTAGTAGGCATCCATGAATGACAAATAGTGATACCTGGAGGAGTTGTTCACTAAGTGATCAATGTTTAGGATGGGATATGGGTCTTTGTGGTATACTTTGTTTAGATCTGTGTAGTCTACGCACATCTGCCATTTCCTTGATGGTTTCTTGACCAGTACCCCATTAGATAGCCAAGTGGAATAAGTAATTTCCCGGATAAAATTGGTTTACAGGAGTTCAGAGATTTTTCGAGTAACCTCGGCTGTTCTTTCGGTACCCATTTTCCTCATCTTCTAGGCTATTGGCTTTTCCCCCGAGTGTGTGGTTAATCGGTAGCAAATGATTGAGGGGTCAATTCCCTACACATCTACAACTGACCAAGCAAAAAGATCATTGTTGGTCTCCAAAATTTTAATCAAACTCGACCTTTGAATATCGGTGAGGGTGTTGCCAATGTATACCAAATCGTCCTTTATACGTAGGACCAAGATCACGTCTTGTCAGACATAATAATAAAATAAAGTATTTTTTGGTAAACATATAATTAATAATCCAAGCATTATAGTAAGGGTACCGTTCAAACAAGCAGCTAGGATGCTAATATCTTCTCTAGTCTGTAATCAATCTTGAACCTGGGTATCAAAGTCCAAGGCCCAATGTGATTCGACCAAAATATTTTTCTACATTTTTGACTGAAAAAATGTAGTGGCGACTCTAATAAGGCCGTGCAGCCGAAAATCGGGGCGCGACAATGACCAGCCTGAATTAAGTCTTCAATAGTGTCCCATAGTTGGGTGCACTCTTCTATAATATGCCCAAAAATAGTGTGGAAATCATAGTATTTAAATCAGTATTGGATCTCTAGCTTTCTCCCTAGGTTGGGCTTAGGGAGCTGGACCAGATGAGTAACCATGACTTCTTGTAGTATTCTAGAGCGATTGGCATTGAAGGGAGTGTAGGTGGAATATTTTGGTTTTTTGGGTGGTCGGGGTGGGTCATCTCAGGGATGTTCATGGATTTTTGGTCGTTCGGTTTCCCGTGAGAGGAGTTGGTATTCTCTGTTGTCTAAAGATGGGCGGGTTGGCTACTTTTTTCCAAGTTGATAAACTGTTGGGACTTTGACCGGAGATCTTCCATGGTAAGGTCCGAATATTTGGCCAGTTCTTGTCTGAAAAGGTTAACCAGCATGTGCATTTCTCAACTTCCTCTACTGAATGAAAATCAGAAGCCCAACATGTCTCTCTAACCTAATAGAGTTCCCCTCGTCATCCCGCATCGAGCGTCTACTTGATGGCCCATTAATATCCATGGCCCTTTTGGCCTCCACATCACAATATGGAGATCTCCTCCTCTTTCCCAGGACCGGGGAAAGACGTTCTCCATGAGGCCCATCGGAGTACCGTGGTCCTATAGTAGGGGGTACCCTAGGGGTCGAAGACTGAATCAATGGGGTAGTAGGTGAGGGTCTCGATATAGTCCACGAGACCTCTGGAACCGTGCCGTGTGCTGGAAAGCGCCTCACAGAGCCATCACTATGAAGCTCCACCTCCAGGTCACAGGGACTTGTGCAAATATAACGGTCGTCCTCAACCCTCATTGATATCTCCTAAAGCATCATAAAATGGTGGCAGCAGATCATGGATCAATCCATCTAAAGAAAACAATGTACAAGTACACAAGACAAGAAGGGGGAGTAAGACATCTAATGAATGCTCTTCATTGACGATGTGAAATTATACAGAATATCACACAAAGACAGAAAAACAAATAACATACATAACATGTTATCACATACATAAGTGCCAAAGATGTTTGTACTCAAGATATGGGGATCAATATCCACAAGTACAATATATAAATTTTATGTTTGGTTCATCCATCCTTATGCCAATATCCTCCCAATAAACTATTTGGAAATAACCGAGAGTAAAGGTCCCATAACAACCGATTTGAACGCACCAATTCATTCCTCACAAGGACATGTGATTGATCTGTTCCAAAGGAACTGTCCATTTTAGGACGGTGTCGTATCAAACACTTTCTGGGCATCCCTCTCATCGATCTGGATTGCAAAAATGGGTTGTCAGAGATTATCTAGTTTGTGTTGTGAGAACTGCTCGATCCAACATAATACCTCATCCAGAAATACATAGGACTCGTCTCACCTAGACTCTCCCTCGAGGCTTTGTTGATGCATCACTACCATCATCGTCCATCTCAACATCTCAGGGTTCGTTCGTCTTCCGTAACTTTCCTCTCTACTACTTCATTGTTCATAATGAGTATGGACACTAACTGAGGTTAGCCGATTAAATCTTTTAGTCATTGTTGATTCTTACATGATCGGCCCAGCCTAAGACAACTCCAAACACAATGTTTCTTATGGGAACCGATCTTAAGTCTTAACACGATAGATGAATAATATATAAACTACTACAAATCATCACTGAATCACCATGGACGACCCAATGGCCAAGCCACTTACGGTGAGAGGATCTCGCTACGTGGAAAACATAGACCTTTTGGGCCTCACCCTTAACGTCATAACAATCGACGACCTCGTCAGAAGGGTCCTAATTAATCTTGTTACCACCAGCATCCCATACTATCGTTAGACAACGTTTTACTTATGCTCTAATGATATGTATTTATTTCATCTTTGGGACATCAATCCTTTTTAAAGTATTTTATCTTATATTACTCGCATTCACATGTGTTCCATCATTCAGATGATTTTATAACACTGATAATCAATTATACCAAAGGTTAATTGATTATTCCTAGTTACAATAGCTAAAAGAATTTTGTCTTATGACATCGATAATCGATTACCAATCTTGATAATCAATTATGTCCAACAGACAGAGGGATTTATAGAGTATTACTAATTGATTAAGTCAAGTGTTAATCGATTATTCCTCGCTACAGTTATTTGAGTAATGTTCATCCATGGATAACCATAATATTACTCTATATATACACATAGCTTAAACGATATGACTTAAGAGATCCTAAGTACTTAATCCTAATAGACAGATAATTGATTAAGTACCAGATTTCTTAATACCAAGACAACTCCAAACTTGTGAGATAGTTTAGGAGGTCTGAATGTCATATTCTGACACCATTGTGTCACGGTGTATTCTATCTCACCTAATAATTCCATGCAGAAAGCTTCTTTGACATCAGGTGAGTGTATGGTATCTAGTGAAACTATTGAAATTTTGCCAGCATAATGGCAGCAGGCAAGATAAACATTAATTAGAATACTTGATAAATAAAGATATTGTTCATCAAGATATTGTTCTTTAATAAAGATATTGTTCATCAAGAATTCCAAGTTCTCTACTTAGAACATAGAAAGTATCCCTGAGAAGGGGCTTGGTGAAAATATATGCCAACTGTTTAGATGTTTCCACAAATTCAAGAACGCAGTCACCTTTTTGTATATGATCATGCAAAAAATGATGTCTAATTTCTATATGCTTTGTTCTAGAATGCAAAACGAGATTCTTGGATAGGTTTATGGCACTTGTATTATCGCATTTAATAGGGATCTTTTCAAGTTTAAGACCAAAGTCCTTAAGTTGCTGCTTCATCCAAAGGATTTGAGCGCAACACACACCAGCGGCAATGTATTCCGCTTCGGCGGTGGACAAAGAAACACAGGCTTGCTTTTTATTGTGCCAAACTACTAATGAACTGCCCAACAAGTGACAAGTACCACTAGTGCTTTTCTGATCCAATTTACATCTGGCGAAATCGGAATCAGAATAACCCACCAAGGATAGTGAGG
>NW_017718901.1:0-348 GCF_001865875.1 Lupinus angustifolius
CAATGTATTAGTTTCAAAATAGAAGTTACAGAATGTAGAGACTTCACAAAAAGCATCAATTAATATGCATGAACATGTGAGATGAATGATGAGAAATATATCATGAAATGTCACTCAATCCTAAAGCGTAGAATTCTCTCATTTCTAAACTCACACATGCACTAACAACTAGATGCAACAAATATCACGAAAAATGCTCTAACTCTCTAATAAATGCAACATGCAACTTATGAGATCAGTTCTAAAAACGCAGTTTATAAAGAATCAGTTCTGAATCCCAGTTAATCGATTAAAGCCTTGGTTAATCGATTAACGTTGTTCAAAAACGTAACTGATTCTGTTTTCCAA
>NW_017718902.1:0-30465 GCF_001865875.1 Lupinus angustifolius
TTAAATACAAAACCTCAAATACGTTATGCACTTAGTTCATACATGTTTAACACTTAGTTTATGCCTAGAATGCACATATACATGTATTTATGTGATGCATGAACATATTATGAATGACATATCTCAAAGATGAAATGATTTAAAAGATTTATGCATATGAGACATGTATTAGGTGACCTAAGCCTTAGACTCAACTTAAACTAGATTCTAGTCTAAGCCTAGTACCAATCAAAGACTTAAGCACGTTGATTTGTTGGTGATCTTCAAGCTCTTATTAGCACAAGTTGTCCTCATCAAAACTATGACATATAAAGAGAGCTTTCCGAAGTGTTCCTCTTGACATGCATACTTTCAAATACATCTAATCTTGTCCAAGGCTATGGTTTTTCAAGCCAACAACAAGTGGTAAAATCCAAGTTTTACATGGTTTAAAAACTCCTTAAAGGTTCCTTTGATTACATAATCATCCCTTTTAACTAATATCAACAAAATACTTAGATCCAAAATATTAAAAACAGCTTCATGAACAACAAAGTGTCCATGGTTTCAAAGATGGCCTTTTAAGGGAGAAAATTTCTCCATTAACCACCTAAACTCCTAAGGTTAAGTCTTAACACAAATGGAGGTAAAAATCACCACTAAAAACAACAATAAGGTCACGGTTTGTTCATGTTAAATAGGGGGTTTATTTTGAAGTCCTAAAATGTTATCATGCAAGAAACTAAAACTAAAGCTAAAGCAAGAATGGTGGGAAGTGGGAACAACTTTGTGTGAAAAAACTCATTTAAGTTCAAGAAAGCACAAGTTTTAGGGTTTTGATTACATAAAGAGTTAGGAAGATTATTTGAAGATTTCAACGGTTGAAAATGTTCTTAACATACATATAAACAAAATACTAAAAATTTATAAACATCTAATGGCTAGAACTTAAGAGATTAAGAAGCAAATGGATGAGTGATGTGTGTAAGGGAAATCAGATTTGGGAAGATCAAAGGGCCATGATGTGTGTAAGGGAGTGGATGAGTGATTTAGGGGATTATGTAAGTGATTGAAATCATGGTGATAAAGTGGTTGTACTTTTGCTTATTCAACAAGCAAGCTTGACTCATGAATGAGTGATGTGACTAATGCGATGAAACATCATGATTAAAACTATGCCAGAGTATTTTCGGTTAAAACTCAGCCGGAGATTAATAATCTCCCGATTTATGGTTACGTTTAGAACATCAAAACTTGGATTTCAGAGTGAAAAATATCTAGAGATGAGTTATGGACAAACTTGATGTCTATTTTGACTCAAAAAACTATTTCTTAGCCAATGGCGTAATCGGAATTCGATTACGAGTTATGGAACTCAAAAAAACCTATTTGGGCCGAATTTAGGGTGAATTTGGTCCCGAAAGAGACCCAAAACATTCAGTCTCAGAAAATTATGAAAATTTATCGTAAATTAGAAAATCACAATACAAGACTAAAACTCAACTGAGGTTTAGCCTAAATCAATGTTGATTAATTTCTAAAATTTATCGTTTATCAATTAAATAATTAATAAAACGTGCACAGAAAATCATGATGTTACACTTCCTGTATGAGAGTCTCCTATTTATAAAGTTTGGAATGATTGACGTGGCGTCTGGCCATTGGCTAGTATTTGGTGGGTATGGGAGGAGTATGTCACACTGTCCTTAACCACCCTTCAGATCTACTAATGTCTATCTATCGAGGACAGGTAGAACTTGTAAGCGATGTGACACATTAATGACGAGCCAAATGCACATTAATGGTGAGTCAAATGCGCATTAATGGTGAGTTAAATACATTAATGACTCATTCAATAAGCTCAACTAGTCCTTGGTGAGTGAATGACAGAATGAGAAATGTTTAATATGGCCGTACACCCACTATGATCCTGGAATAATTTTGAGCATGCAGTGCGGGCAAGTTGAGCTAGCGAACTAAAATTTCATCCTTTGTCCGCTTTAAAACTATTGATTAGTGTTGATTAGGTTGTGTTTCGAAATTGACCATTGAAATTATTAAGTTCGACTTCATAAAATAGAGATTGACAACAATGTTTTTATATAGTTGCTAAATAATAACCAATAAAATCCATAAACCAAACACTCTCAAAAGGGTTCCTTGAACAGTTACTTTCACCAGGACCATTCAGTCCCATTTGTGAGACTTCATATGAGGGTAAAGTCCCAAAACATGCTCTGGCATAAAATCATGGCGCGTTAGAATCCCAACAACTGGAGGTCTCTGCAATATGTAGAACTTTGTCAGCATATTTTGCAGCATGTGAAGCAATAAAAAGTTGTAAAACTGTAACATCTATATTGGAATATTCTTATATACTGCATGCAAAGAAGTAAAACTGTATTGTTTACATAGGATGCAAATGACACCCCCACAAATTTGAGTGAAGGTTGGTACAATAACATTCACCTCACATATGTGTAAGGTGGCAGAATTATTGAATCAGAGTGGGAGTTATATATAGCAAATGAGATGAGACGGTTATAGGCACATGGTGAAAACTGCGTACATATGAGTATTAGAGTATAATACATGGTTCTCTTGTTTAGCCTATAAATACATGAATTGCACATACCACGTACCAGGTTCGTCACGAAGGAAGTATTATAATAATAAATAAATAAAACTAACAAACAACATAGAATAGATACTACTCACCAAAAATGTTAGTGTGAACCATGTAAATATGGATATGAGATGAAGGGGAGCACATCCTCTGTCCCAAAAAGTGTGTCACTCTATATGCCATTACTTGTGATTGGTCAGAAAAATACTTGATTATTAAATTTTTAACTCAACTACATTTTTTTCAACCAATCACGAGTTGTGGCACATAGAATGATACACTTTTTTGGGTCAGCAGATATGCTACTGAAATGAAGCATGTGAGAGTGCATAAGTAGCATTATTCTTTCAACAAAAGGGTATAACATTATTTGGGAGAGAAAAAATAAAATATCTTACCCCTTGGCTCTTTGGGACAACACACATGTGCCTTAGTCCAAGTTGGCGGAAAAGAATAGCAGCTTTGGCAAGTGACATTGTCTCAACCACTGTGTATGGAGAAGCATTAGTTATAGGATGGAGATCAATATACATATCCATCTCTTCCTCTTCGATATCTAGATCCTCTAGTTTGATTCCTTTCCCTAATCCCGCCTTTGCAAAATCCAATGCCGAAATCTTATTGAAGATGCTTTGACCCGCGGGCACCCTTTCTCTAGAGAAGTTCTTCCCCTTCAGTAATACTAGCAAATGAGACCTCAGTACAATCCCACATAACTCTGGTGTCTCTGAGAAAGGTGGTTCATCAATGACAGGAAAACCATTATGCCCTGTACTCTCCAAAATATGTATTATATTCCTGACCTTTTCAATGCCAGAAAAGGTGATTAATGGACCCGTGACAACATCGAGTGCAACTAAATTCCTCATGTAAGGTTCTGCATGGGCCTCCAAATAAGGAAGTCCTTTGATATGTAGTATTTGGTCATAAACACCCTTGTTGAAGCTATCAGCCACAGTTTTTGAGACTAATAAGGTCAACATCACTAGCGGAAGTAACAAGAGATCATTAGTGAGCTCAAGTAATATAACACCAAGGGATACTGTCATTCTCATGGTGCCACCAAGGAAGGATGCAGCTCCAAGAAGGGCAAAGAATCCGGTGTCAAGCGTGATAACAGGATCAAAGATTATCCCAACAAGACGGCCATAGGCAGCCCCAGCAAGTATCACGGGAATGAAAAGGCCAGATGGGATAGCAATACCATAAGTGATTATCCCAAGAAAGAAAACAGCAAGAAAGAAGATAAACAGACTGAACACATGAAACCCACCGGAGGTTAATAGAATACGAATAGCGTCATCATTGGTGTTTAGAAAGAGGGAAGCAAGAGCATTGTAGTAGCCTGGTGGACATTGGAATCTTTTGTATTGTCCAGACTCATCAACAGAGGGACATGATGTTGTAATATTAGTAGGACAGGGGGTACAGGGAGCAACCCATGGTAGGAAATAATAACAACATGACGTCAAAAGAGAAATTGTGATTACAAGTAAGATTTTGAAAGCTGCACCTTTTCTGCAACAAAACATCAAGAAAAGGGGGTGATATGTTTTATGAGTTATATTGTAATAAATTAGATTAGAATGCAGTTAATGATGATTAGAAAATGCCTAAGAACTGTTTAACTTGAATGCGGGGACATACTCGTTAATGATGCTGTATGTGCGGACAACCTTATCCACGAGATAATTATATATGCTTCCTAGAATGCCTCCAACAGTTCCCAGGATTAATACTGCTACTAGATCAGCACCACTATATGATACCTTGTATGCACTGACATCATACATTATCAGACCACCTTTCCCAAATAGCCCACATTTCCCTGTGCCGCAAAACTGAATTAAAGCTCTTAAAACAATAGCAACAACTGCTGTGGTGAAAAATGTCCTCCAGAGAAGAGCACTCCGCCACCTAAAGGTATGCCCCAGAAGAAAATAAACAATATTCAATTTACAATATTATATTTTCCAAAACGGACATAAATGTACATCAACACATCAAAACCAAAGTAAGTTTCCCCATACTTTTAGCACTAACTACGCCCTTTATCTTGTCCTGTAGTTAAAATCATATTAAAACCAGAAAACATGAAATCGAGTTTCTTTATATGAATTTTAAAGCTATATGACATCTTAGCATGTTTAATATCTTTACACATTAATGATCATACACTTAACTAGCATTATCATCACTGCTCAGTGTCATTATACTGCTTCTATTTTTCTGTATCCTATAACCATTCACTTCCAAAACCACCTAAATTCTGGTATTTGATTAGCATCTTGTATAGAATATCAGGAAAGAACTATTTGCCACTGCTAAAGAGAAAGTTGGATATTTCCAGATAGGTATGATTTGTTTTGGGAGAATTTATTTGAAGGGATGATAAGAATGTTATTAACAAAAAGGACCAGTAAATCATTAGGAGTTATCATTACTGTTATGGGAATGGTTATTGGCCCTTCACCTGTAATTTTTATTGTTAATAGCTCTTCCTGTTAACTCTTCCCACTTTTTTATTTATTTTTTAAACTAAAACTGCAAATTATACTATCTAGGATGCCGTGAATTTGAGGAGTGGGTGATTTTAGCAGAAATAAATACCATGAAGCTGCCTCTTCAAGGGCAAAGAGGACACCACCTACAGGAGCCCGAAAAGCACCAGCAACACCAGCAGCTGCACCACAAGTAATCATGTCTCGCCGGTCCCGGTCATTTTTGAAATACCTGAAGCCTTTCCAAGTCAAGCCATACTTGCGGGATCCGCCCTGCCCCAATAAAGAAGCTATGCATGCACCTGTGTGTACCATAGGTCCTTCTTTTCCCACCACAAATCCAGCAGAAACTCCAAGGATGGAGCCAAAAATCTGTAACAGTTAAAATCATAGGTTTCATACAGAAACTTAATATATCCCGAGTATTCAAAAGAAAATTAAGTAAAACATTGCATGTTTTCATACCCTCCAAACTCAAAAGAGAATGTTGCAATGGATGAGCAGACAAAAAAAAGATAAAGGAATGAATCTTATTAGATAGTGTATCATCTATTGAGGAAAATGACAAAATCTAACTTGAGATGGTATGGCTACATGAAGAAAAGCCCTAGTAAGAAAAGTTTATCAGGTTGAGGATAACCTGATATAGAGATGGAAGAAGACTTAGAAAAATAATGAAACCTTAAAAAATGACCAGACACGAATGGATTTTTAAAAGCTTGTTTTTTGGTAGAACACAATGGCGTCAACTTAGCCAACCTCACCTTGTGGGAGAAGGCTTTTGTTGTTGTATTCTTAATGAAATCAGAATTTTTAACATATCTAAACATGTGAAGTTTAATATCCACTAGGCATCAACTACAAGTTAAAAGAAATGATCTTATATCAGTATAAGAAATAAATTTAATGGGATGAGGATTGAACTTTTGATTACTTAGTCATAGAAGCTCAATACCATGTCAAGAAACAAATTCACCCAAAAGATTGAGAATAGACCTGGAATAGGTTTTATCTCTGACAAATTGTTATAGCTGGGTCTATATTTTCCAAATTATTTTACTAAAGTTTATCACATGAAAAAGATATAAAAAGCGTATAAGATACATCAAATACATCACGATAAACAGTATAAGGCTTTCTAAGAAGATATTAGTTGACTTTTATTAAAGTCCTAGTCTGGAACAGAACACTGATACTTTGGCTGATTTTCCATTTTTCAAGGAGTTATTCAATTTTTTTTCTGTGTGCTCATGGAAGGAAGTTTAAAGAATGAGAGAGGAGGTAGAGTTGCTTCTACTATGGCAGTATTTACCTTAACAAAAAGAGTGCTAGGAGCCAGTATAGAGTGAGCATCCACACCATTGAGATATGCCTTTACCTCCGGAATACCAGAGCCTGCTGCTGCTGGAGCAATGAAAGCACAAAGTGCTGCTGCTGCTGCTGCTAAACCCATATTGATTCCAGCATATAGTAAGAAAGCCTCAAAATATCTGTAATAGAACTACTACTCCGTGAGAATAAATCAACAGTAACGGCAACAGCAAAGAATTAAATATAGTTCTTTTGTGATTCAAGATCCAAAATAATTTTTACAATGATGGGTCCAGTAAATTGAACAAATCAGATAGAAAACACAAATGGCTAAATGCTTTAACTACATATATATGTAACTGCATCTTATATATGCTAATACTATCTCCCACACAAAGAAAGCTAGCTGAATGAGAAGTTCAATAGAAAAAGAGTAATCAGAATGCGTATATTGATTGTTTTTAAAGGCATATTATGTACTAGACCCTTTCAAGCATGTAAACAAATCTTAGGTGTTTTTCAAACCAATATTGGGAAGAAAGCATTTTCTAGATTTGTAAATAACTTCTTTTGACAAATGAAAAGAAGTACCAGGAGCATATAAGAAGTATTACATGTGCTGTGATATCTATATTTTGGGAAGGGAGAAGAAATGAAAACCACAAATATCACATGTTTTTATTTTCTCATTTTGATGCAGATAATTGATTAACATATGGGCAATCATGTGATGAAATAATTCAATAGTCATGTTATAAGCAGATCATACACATCTTTAATGTTGGAACTAGAAGCAAGCTCACTTGTTTTTTGTCATGAGACTAGTCGTCATTAGCAGCTTGGAACCAGCTATGTTCTCAACTGCAACACTATTGAAGAAGCCGACCACTCCAGTACCTAATCCAATAAGGAGAGCAAATCCCCACTTAAGGATCACATATTGGACTATCTGAACCTTCTTCCTGGACCTCCAGTCCTGCTTAAATAGTTCATTCTCAAAAATCCTGAAATTACAGAATAAGTCTCATTGCATTATCACTCTTTCCATTGGTAAATGCTATGTATATATCAATATAATTCAGAAAATTCCAGAGTTGTAACTATTCGTAATGTTTATTAACCGATACATAATTAACGACTTCAGATGCTATAGAAACTCGCAAAGAAATAGAAACATCGAGAAATATAATAGAATGTGTTTCTTGATCCTTTATATGGAAATCTACAGCTGAAGTATCTTACGACTATGTAATTGAATTATGAAAGAATCAATTTTGCAAGACAAAATTACCAATTGTCGAAAAAGAAATGTAGGTTGCTTACTCATAGTCAAGACTCTCAATAGGGCAGAGGTTGGCACCAACTATAGCAATCTGGGATGTGATATTGGTCCTCTTCGCAAGAAGCGGTTGCGTATTTGACATGTTTCTATCCGAAAACTCTGACCAGTGCATCCCAATCTCCTCCTTCCCGTCCAATAACCCATTACTTTCTATGTCTTGCACTTCAGCACCATGGTTGTTTACACCATCTTCCTTATCCATCTTCTAAGCAACTTTACCTTTGGGAGCCTCGGAAATCTAATTCACAACAGAACCTGCAAGCACAATCACTACTTAATCATGTGATCAAATTATGAAAATCACGTGGCACATCCACATTGAGCACTGAAAAGCAAAAAAGTTTTAGTGGGGTACTTACTTTTTATTATTTAATTATAGAAATTATAGAAACAGTTGGTAAATCACGTGAGAGACAATAAATTTCAACACTTTACACTTTCAGAACTCTTGACTTTGATCCACGTTTATCTCCTGTCTATAGTTTAATCCACTGGTTTTCAAATTAAACCCTTTTGTGAATGTAATCCAAAGTGAAGTTTTTGCTTTTTAATCTTACATAAAAATATTGAGATTTCTGCCAGAAAAGGAAACAGTAAAATATGTTCCAACTTCCAACACAAATTGCTACACCAATCAATCAAATTTGGGTTTGAGTAAGTATATGGAAAAAACATTAGTCCCAGCTTAAGCACCAGATCAAACAAGATTTCTCAACTATCAGGTGTAGAATAAATACTCTAGTAAAAATATGCAAGTAAATTATGAGAAATTAGAGAGGGAAAATGGAACAGTTTGAGATAAGATTCACAAATTTGTAGCTATTGAAGTAACTGAAATAAAAGAAACATATGAGATTATGGTTCTTACAGTAATGAATAATGATTCTGCTGTGTTCCAATTCTCAGTATCTTGAAAAGTCAAATAGCTTAGTAGATTTGAGGGAACGAAGTTTATGCTTACATATATGCAAGAGAAGGAGCAAATCAACTAATTTATAATAGTTACAACAAAAGTGAGAGTGTTTGTTTATGGAAACAAAAAGGCCCTTATGTCCATGATGTCTAAGAGGTTAAAAATTCAATTTCTGAAAAACATTTGTTGAAAAAACATTCACACTCTGAAAGATATGGAGGATAGTTTTGGTATTACAAAAAAAGGTGAACAGTACCAGAGGGATAAAATAGGATACATGGACCAATGTAATGAGATGATTTTGACATTAATTTCAATTGAGGACTGGTTATGCTATCAATCATCTTATCATTCATTAGATAAAATTTGTCCAGAAAAGGTAAAAGACTATTTTGTTCCATTTATTAATTTTATTCTTAAAAAATTAAAAAATCTAAAATACGTTTCAAAAAAAGTCATACTATTTCTTTTTAGTATTTTTTATGTTACCTTATAGAAATTGTTTTAAGTTTTTGGCTAACATTCATGATATTTGATTACTAATTTTATTTTTTTAATAATCAAATTGGCACATGCAAAAAAATTACAAGGAATGAAAATTCACTTATTTAAAAAATATACCTGTATATAATATGTGAAAAATGTATTTACTGTCTTTTACACTCATTTGTATAATTTATCATTCATAATTATTATATTTATTATTAGTTTTTCTTTTAAATATAAGTAATATGAAAATAAATAATAGATGATATTAGTGTTGTGAGAATCAGACTAGTTGTTCGACCAGTTCAACTGCTGACCGGACCTGAAAACAACTATGGTTGGCAGTCTTAACTGAATAAGAGTTGGACTGCTTTGAACTGAAGAAATTTCAGTTCAGCCGTGTTAAATCTGGTTAAACTAGAATAATCCGGGAAGTAAACCGGACGGTTGACTTAAAATTTTAAAAAATAAAACACTTCTCAATCTTTTGTTTTACTTTAGTCCAAAAAAGGTGGAAAGATGTTGCTTCGTTATAATTATACAAAGTTTAACATTTATATATAATTATATATTTATAGATAAAAATTATTAATTATATAAAAAATTATTCAGTCTGACTGAATAGTTTAGTCGATTAAACCAGTTAAACTGAATATAAGATCTCTTCTGATTTGACGTCCGGTTTGAGTTTCACAATATTGGATGATATACAAAATATGTATAAATATTTTTACACTACTAACAATATATAAGTATTATACCTCATGTAATAATTAACTTACATAATATTATTGTATTTTCTTAATATATTCTTTCTTTGTAGCCATTGATTTTTTTTACTACTTATTAAGTCAAAAAGTTTAAACATAAAAGATAACAATTAATAAGTTATTAAAAAATTTAACATGATAATTAATACTTTCTTAAAGTTTTAAATAGTGTACATAAACATAAAATAAAACTTTCCAAAATTTGAAGATAAGTATGAATACGTCAATACCATTGCATCCAGCAGTATTAACTTTTTCAACTACAAATAAAAAACGAGAAAAAAATGTATATACATCATCATTGTATAAGTTTTATATATTATTATTATATAATTTAGTATTATAAATATTTAATTATTATTGATTGTTTAAAATAAATAATTTAAATAAATGGATAATATAATAATTATTTATAAATTTTTATATTGAAAATGCATAGATTTCTTTATAAAACATTTGGTGATCTTAGCTAAATTTGGGCACTTGATGTTGAAGTTTTAAGGTGGGGACGTTAGATATGGAGGCACCAGTTGTAACGTAGGTATTAACTGTTGAAGTTGTAGAGATACTTATATCAATGTTATTTCAACATCATCTATTAATTTTACTCATACTTATATTTCAATAATTTTTTCTATTGTCTAATATTTTAGAACTCACTTTTCTTTTATATATCTTTATCTATCACGTCATTTCATCGATTTCGACTATTATTTTCTTTTCTCTTATATTTCTATATCTCTTCATCACAAATTTTGCGCGCCCAAAAATTTGGTCTAAAATTTTATAATATCCCAATTTAACATCACTTCTATAGATATTTAATATATGTTTTAATCAGTTTAATTGGATAAATTATTTGATTGAACCAAAAAATATTATATAATTAAAAAATAGATATAAATTTTAAGTTAATCACAGATGAAAATTGAGATGAAAATAATTTCATGCTTGATTTTAATATATATGTATATTTTGTTTTTTACTTTTCATGTGATTAAAATAGTCTATCCAAATATTCCGTTTAATTGTCCAGCCTCATCTTCTATTTTCTGTAACAAAATAAGGTTAGGAATCTCCACTATTGGAGAGGGATATACATTAAAAATAAAAGAAAAAAATAATATGATATAATATTTAGACCTTTAAAATATAATGATATAACATTTCTCTATATATAGTTGGAGTTGGAGGAAACAAATGATAGAAGATATGAGAATGGAATTATTTGAATGGAACAAAGTCTGAGTGAGTGGAATAATAAGTAACTAGGTAGACCAGGATGACTTCATTAGAGATAGAAATAAAATAAAGAAAAAAGTAATTATTGAATCAAAAACATTTTGAACTCTCAAACTATTTTGTTCCAATTTGATTCTTCAAAATATTATAAAATTTAAAATAATCCCAAAATTATTAAATATAAATTTAATCATTAATTTTATACTTAATATTTAGTAGTTGTGATTTCCAGTAATTATCATTGCATTGAAAATTAAAAATGTGATTGAAAATTTTCACCAAAAAAAAAGGTGAAAAATGCATAGATGATGGATAAAACTCAAATACTAAACTTCTTAAAATGATTTTATTTTAAGGTCATGACCGGAAAAAACTTAAAACTGAAGTACTAAACTTCTTTAAAGGTAAATTAATTATCCATAATGAAATATAGTTTTCCTCCAAAAGAAAAAAGAAGTTATAATTGTATTTTAAGAGAAACTTCATACATTTTTTTTTGTTTTTACGTAATCTTTACAAATAATAAAGTTTTAGTACTGCATTACCTTTAGACAATTTAGTATTATATTAAATAAACTCACTAATGTGTTGGTTTAGTAGTATAAGGTCTCACTAGATCTCAGTGTTGAGAGTTCAACTCCTGATAGTGATACTTGTTGCGAATGATAGTCATAAACCCCGAAAGAGATTAGTTAATTACCCAAAAAAATAGAATAATATATTTGATAGTACCCAAAAAAAAATATTACATCAACTCATGAACAGGTAAAAGGGTACGAAATTGTAGTTTTGTTTTGGATTCTTTTCATTTGGATATACTATTTCTAAAATAAAATAATTCATCATGTTGCTTTGATTTTTTACTTGAAATATCAAAATGAAATAAAAAATTTAAAATATTTATGGTGGAATAAAATATCAATAATCCAATTAATGACTTTCAAATTGACAAATAGAATTTGTTTGAAATCATTCATTAATAATATAAAGTACTATAAAATCATTCAACTATTGATGTTTTATTTTTAATAATCTTATGCATGATTTTATGTGACCTTATAAATAATATGAAAGTTTAAACTTCAAATGATATTTTGATGGTTGCAACTTATATTTTCCTTGTTTTTGTTGCACCTCCTTTAAGAGAATGACTAATATGATAATATCCAATTGTTTTGACGAACTAATTTGATATCCATCCAATTTTTGACAAATCTTTTCACGTTTTACTCTTAATATTAATATAATACTCATACCAATCAAACTTTCTTTATATATAAGTATATAATTAATGATTTGTTGGATGGTCAGCACTCACTCATTTCATTTGTCAAAATAAGTAGTATGTTCCTTTAAGTCTTAACTTTTAAAAGTTTATTATATTTATAAAATCAATCTAATTAAATTGTTATTTCATTTGATAATTAAGTATTTCTTGGACCTTCAGTATAAGAAACCAATATCTTTCAGTGTATGTGATTGTCAACAAGTGTCATTCATAAGAATTGAATATTTGATCTTTTGGTCTTTCTAGAAATTTATGTATCTTACACTACTAGACTAATATATTGTTGGTATTTAACATTCAATTCTCCTATTAATTTTCATCCAAAATAACTCTAATTGTATTCCTATTTAATCCAATTGGATTCAATTTATGACTTTGGATGGTACATTTCTTACAAATTTTAAGAACACAATTTTTTTCCTATTTTTCACAAGTATGTGCTGCATCAACATCCCTTTGGAGTAGGTTTTGCATGCTCGTTACACCAATACTGTCTTTTTGGGTTCATGTGCACATGTTAGCTACTCAGAGAAATGCAACATATCTTCATTGTTGTCTATGTATCAAAGCAAACAACCACCACACATAACAGTGTCACCTCTTTTCTTAATCAATATTTAGAGAAAATATTCACTTTTGTCCTCATAAATTTTTGTATCACCAATTTAATCATTGAAAAAGAAAAGTCAAACTAATACTCAAATATGTGAATGTATGTCAAATAGTCTCTCTCAAAAATTATAAAAATGCTAAAAAAACTAATTTGATTCATATTTAATATTTTTAAGACTATTTTGAGTTTTTCAATTTTTTAAGAACTAAATTGATACTTATAAATTTTTTGAGGGGATAAAATCATCTTTAATCTTATTTTTATATGTCATTTGACTTACTCCTCTTTCCCTATTTTCCTTTCTGTGCAAGTTTTTTTGACATTTGACAAGAAGAACGCTTTAAATAATCTTCTCCTTTGACCTAAGCAAACTACTCACAACAAGTGTTTAGGGAAGTACACCAGATTAAGTAATATGTATTACAAACTTAGGACTAACATGCAATGGTTGAATGTGTAAGGCTAGTTGTATTAATTAGCCAAATTAATTTTTTGTAATAGGAATGGTATTTTCTCACCTTATGGGTAATGAATTAATCTATTTTAGGTTATGTGACTGTCATTTTCAACAAGAGTCGCTCTCAAGATCAAACTCTTGATCTTTTGGTCATTTTAGGATCTAACGAGACCTTACACAATTAGATCAACACATTGTAGGTAATTAGCCAAATTAACTTGTCTAATTCAAGGAATGTTTATGACTAGAGACATAATCGGTATGAAACTTTTGTGTACATATAAAAAATATTATTTCTATTTGTATAATAAACGAAATTAGAAAAAAAAGTATGAATATTCACGGTTCTTCATGAAAGAATTTGAATTCAAAGAGACATCTCTCTTCATGAAACAATTAAAATTCAAAGGGCTCTTCTTTATGAAAAACATGTCTTTTTATAAATAAGAGTTTAGTATCACGGATTATAGATATACAAGCAATGTACATTCTTGTGAGGAACTAAGGTTAAAAATAACCTATAATTGGAATATCACTAATCTATGAAGAACTTCATTTTCATAAAAAAGATTTTGTGAGTCTTCCATATATACTTTCATTATCTATTGGGACGTTCAATTGAGGCAAGTCCTTATAGGTCAAATGAAAAAAATTAGATATCTCAGCATTGAACAACTACTGTATTTGATATTCTGAACAATCCAATGACTATTTAATGATCTCAATATCCTTAAGAATAGGTACTTTAAGAACTAACGTTATTGTGACGATCCACTGGATAACAAAGAAATGCTATTTTGGATAACTACATAGTATTTCTCCAATAACATAAGGGAAATGTTGGTATGATGGAATTGATCCAATTGATTTTCGTGAACCTGTGCAACATTCCAATTCAGAACACTGGATTGGATTAATAACTTTAATGTAAAAGTTGATATAAGAATGTGATCTGCCTAAAAACTCCAACAAAATTAACTTTTGGCAAAATACATTTTATGATAAAAACGAAATAAAAATAAATTAATGTAACAAATGTTTTAATGAGATTTGGTTCAAAAGTAATAATAAATGAAATTTTTGTTTTGAAAAAAAACTATTTGAAAAAGAAGATAATCTCAGATTTTCCACTCATATAGAAAATAGAAAAGAGATGACTTAAGTGACCAGATACATCTTCAAAGTCAAACTCTCTCCCACTTTTGATTTTTTCTACAAATAAAAATAAAAAGTTGATTTGATTTGGTGAGAGAATATTTTTTTCCATTATAAAGATCAAATGAGAGATTTGGTTTTAAAATAAAAACATGTGTAATTCCCACTATAAATAGGGGATTGAACACATTGAAAAAGACATCCAAAAAAATAGTGACAACAAACACTCGAGAAAATGTTAGAAAAAGTTTCACAAGGACAAAAAAATATAAAGAGAACTTCGTTGGCCTTTATGTACACATCATTCATGTGTTGGTTTGTCCCTTCTTATATATCACATCACTTTTACGGTTTGTCTCCTCTTAATTTACGCGTCTCAAATATGTTATTTCTTTTTCTTCTTTTTGTTTCTCATAATTGTAATATTAGTAATAATGATAATTATGTTTCTATTTTTTATTATTAGTAATAAATACGTGATAATCGTATAATGTTTTCAAATAAAAATTAATTGTGGTTTATAATAAAATATTTTTCCTATCATACTTAATTTTTTAAATAAAAATAAAGATGGAAGAGTGTTGTGGTTTCATTTTTTTTCTGAAAAATCTAAGAATCATCATGATATGTCACTTCTACTCTATCTAATAAAATTAGTAGCAATAAACAAATTTTCTATAAAGTATAATAAATAAAAACATTTTTGTACAAATAAAAATAAAGCAATTTATTAATTGATAAATGCAAATAAGGCAAATAAATATTTTCTCTGTAAAATAAAAAATAACAATCACATCAAGGATGAAAGAAATGTCGTAAGTATTTGCTTTTTTTCATCAGTTCATCATTTGGATGGTCGTGTTATGTTGCTTCTGCTCATAAAAAATTTAAACAACCATCAATCAATATATATTTTCTACCAAGAACTACGTAGTCTTGATTGCCTATTGCTCATAGAAATACTTATGAGCAACATCCTATCTTGTCATACAAAACAAAAAAGTCAAACAATTTCTAGGAATAATTTTATCACGTAATTAGTGAGGGTACCATCTTAGTACAAGAAAATATGATACTAATATCGTCTTTGAGCCATAACCGATTCTAGAATCTAAATCTCCAACTTAAATAGAGAAGTTAACTCCAAAATGGTCTTAAATTGAGTTTTCTATATTTTAACCATAAAAAATGTCGTAACAACTCCTAAATAGCGCATGACCGAAAATCATGATGTGCGAGTTGGCGGCTCCGTTGGGTGGCTTAACCAAAAATCGAGCATGCCACCCATCGCGCCATGATTTTCTATTATGCGACCTTTTGAAGTCGATACTGTATTTTTTATAGTTAAAACGTAGAAAACTCTATTTTAAGCTCATTTTGGAGTTAATTGATTTATTTAGGCTAGATATTTATATTCGAAAGTTGATTAAGGACTAGGGAATGTAATAACATATGTTTCATTCGTTTTAAATGATACCGTTACTAAATAACATTGATTGTTTTTACCTTAAAATTCATTGGTTATTTAATTAATTATTGAAAGGGACAAAACATATTTATTTTTTGTTGTGTCTCATATAAGATGAAATATTACTCCTGTATATCCCTATGGACAATATGAAATCAAGACTACATAATTCTTTGTAAAAATTAATTGTTGGTTTGGTGATTTTTATGTTAGAAGGAGAAACACTCTAGCATAACCATCCAAATGAGGATTTGAGAAAAGGAAACAAATATTTACTACTTTTCCTTCATTCTTGATGTGATTATATATTTTTATATTTTTTTGAAGATGAAACATTTATTTAAATTTGGATACTCATTATTTGTTAAAAAATATTTGAATATTATTTTTATTATTTGTAATTTATTATATTAAAGAAAATCTTTGATGTAATAATTTTTATTAAGAATAAATTAATTGAATAGAAGTGTTGCAACATAATCAATTGGATATTATTTAGGATGAGAAGTGATGTTATGACCCTCCTCCACCTTTATTTAATTTTACTTAAAAACTTAGTAATTTTAATGTAAAAAATTCATTTTTTTTAACACAAAATATTACTTACTAAAAAGTGTCTATAAAGTTATACAATAAATATATTTTTATTTTAATATGGTATAATATTCATATTTATTATTTAATATAAGTAGTTATTATTATTATTGAAATAAAAATAGGTAACATAACAATAATAATAATAACAATAAAAAAGCACATACATGTAGGGAGGGAGAGTTCTGAGAGTGACATGAGTACCAAGGAGTATGTGGCAGATTATAAAGCTGACATGTGGTGATGATAAGGTTGATTAGACTGCAGCGATGATAACATCAGTGAACTCGAAAAAACACACTACTCACATAAGTGGAATGTAAAAAAACTATTTTTTTTGCTTTTTTTAGTAGTTTTTTTCTTTTCCCTCTTTCTATTTTTCTAGTGATTGTTGTGACATTTGTTGTGTGTCCTCTTTGAGGGTCCAATCCTCTATTTATAGTAGGAAAACACATGAGTTTTTTAAATATAAAATCTTCTCCTTAATTTTTTGGGACAATCAAGGAAATATCCCATTTTACAATCAATTTAATTTCTATTTTTTATAAAACATTACTGTTTTTTCTTCAAAATTTGTATTTAGTTTTCCATTTTAAATTAAAAATCCAAATGGAGTATTTTTTTGGGGTCATGATATACCTTATAAAATTTCATTTCTTTAAAAATAGCCCAAAAATTTTTATCGAGTAAAAAATTTATTCTAAAACTCCTAATCGAGTAAAATAATTATTTTGACCCTATAAAAATTAGAACTAGACGAAATTCTCTTTTTAGGTAGAAAGTCTATAATGACTCTACACAAATTCTAAAATTATTGCATTACCTATGAAAAGGTAAAAACAATCTTTAAAATTTTATAAAATGGTAAAAATATATTCCAGGCTCAATTTTTATTTTTTAATTAATTAGAAAACAAAATTTTTGATTATTATTGAACTAATAATTACTCATTAAAATTTTCTAGCACATTTTTTATTTTTATTCCATGAGGGAAACTGAAATTTGAGGGAAAACTAATTTGAAATTGAGCCCCTAATACTGAGTCAATGAAGTGCCCAATTAAAAATATTTTTTATGATTGTTATTTTTAAGAGATATTTGCATTTAAATTTGCAATAATTTTGACAATTTATTTTGGGTCTTTTTGGACCGGACAAAATTGCGTATTTATAAAGACAATAAGGTTTTAGAACTTGTCATATTACGAGAAGGTGTGAAATCATTGGTTGCAAATGAATATTTAAGATCAAATGAGATTCCAAAGGTAATGTGGAGAGGTAAAATGCTTATCTTCTAGTCAATAATTATACTTATTCAAGAATAATTCTCTCTGATTTCATCAAAGGGCTCTTGTAGAACAATCATAGTTGTCACTACACATTATGATTTGGAGGTTTATTACATAGATGCCTAGCCAAAATTTCTCACTTGAATCATTGATGAAAAGATCTATATCGTGCAAAAAGAAAACTTTTTGTTGGAAGACCCAATGAAAATGTTTACAAATTGGTAAAACCCATTATGAGCTAAACAAACATCTCATTAGTGTTACCAAAAATTTCAGATGGTGACCCTCTCATTTAGTTTTGAAATGAATAAGTTTGATGATTGTGTGTAAAACGAATTCAATGGAAGTGTTGTTGGGCAACAACATGGTACCTTTATACTTTTATTTGAGTAAATTCATTTATTCCTTGATCTTGTTGTTAGCCTCTAAGTAAGTTTACTTATATACTTACCTTTTACAGTTTTCTTAGATTAGACCGTTGAATAAAGTGAGTCGTTGAACCTTTCTTTGTGGTTTTTAGGAGTTCGGGAAGGAAGAATTGTGACTAAGCATCGACCCGAGTGCCTCGACACCTCATAACTAATATCAAATAAAAATTAAAATATCAAATTTGAATTCAAAACGATTAAAAAACGTTTGAATTGAATATTGTATTGCTAAAATAGGCCAAGAATTGAAGAAGATATCACAAAATCAAGATTGAAAACTGAAACTGCATCGAAGTGCTCAAAATGGTGTGGCTACTGCCTAAGCTAGCACTTGAATGCCTAGGTGATGTGAATATTTGTGGATTGTATTGAATAATAATACAACGTAATTTTATATGTATTTTTGTGTATATTAGATAATAGAATATGGTTAAGATATAAAGAGGGATGGCGCCAGAAACAAGAGTTTGATAAGTCAAAATGAGGTTCGCCACAAGAAAATATTTTTTATAAGAACAAAGGCGTCATAAACAATGGTGAATTGTTTGATAAACGAGGGTGTAATTCGCCACAAGAACTGTTCTTACCGTAACTGTTGGAACGTGGTTTGTTGAAAACCATTAGTGAGAACTTTTGGATGTGAAATCTAAAAAATTCCCAAGTCCCACATAGAAAAGTTTTGGAAAAAAAAAAATGAGTCTCAAGTCCCACATTAGAGAGATGAGGAACATGGAAAAAATCTCATGTTATAAATAGAGGTTTTCTCCCCTCATTATAACTTGCCCCAAGTTGAATGCGTTTTCATTCAACTTTTTCTTTCTCCCTCATAATTTCCACCGATGCATTTCCGACAAATTTCTCCCCCTTTCTTTCCGTGACACTAAGAATTGGCACATGCAGCCAAATTGTGGGAATTTCGAGAATTGACACTAGTAGTCAATATTGAGGGAAAAGAGTTGGCACAGGTAGCCAAATTGTGGGCATTTCGAGAACTGACACTGGTAGTCAGTACCGTGGGAAGAGAATTGACACGAGTAGCCATATTGTGGATATTTAGAGAATTGGCACGGGTTGCCATATTGTGGATATTTAGAGAATTGGCACGGGTTGCCATATTGTGGGTATTTCAAGAAGTGACAATGTTAGCCATATTGTGGGAATTTTGAGAATTGGCATTTGTAGCCATATTGTGGTGGGGTATTTGAGATTAGTTCTTACAATTGTGAAGAAGATCTTTGCTCCTGACCTTGGCAAGTTTTTGATGAAGACACCAACATCACCAAAAAGAAGAAAAGGAAGAATACTTATGAAGACAAAGAAGATTAAAGCTTCAAGAAAATTAGATTAAGTCTCTATAGGTACTTCTATCCTAAAACTCTTAAATATACATAGTAATGCTCAAACTATTTTTAAAAAAAAATGAAACACTTTAAAAATACTTAAAACATTTTTCAAAAATAGTTACGTGTGTAAGAAAAAGAGTTATCCAACTTAAAACTGTTCAGAGTAATCCATTACTGCCTTTGAGTAACAGATTACCAGTTTTGAAAAAGTTGAGTAACCGATTACCCGAATGGTGTAATCGATTACTCTAATTCGTTTTTAAAAGAATAGTGGACAAAGAGTTTGGGTAATTGATTATCCACTATCAATAATCGAATACTGAGAGCTATTGCATGAGATTTCAGATTTCAAAATGAATTATTTTCACTCCAAACGAAATCTCTTCACTTCAAACAACTCCTACACTTTCAGAAAGGCACCATGGGTGTTTGGAAAGTCTATATAAAGGCTCTAACTCTCAAAACAAAAACACACAACAATACACAACTCTTATAAAATTTCCAAAAGCTCTTAAACTTATTCTGAAGTTATTTCTCTACACTTTTTGTAACTTGCACTCAAACTTTCAAAGTCATTTTTAGAGTTGCTTGAAGTAAAGTGTTTCAAAGTTTTATAAACTTAAAGAGCATTATTACTAAGTATACAAAAGAGTTGATTGGATTGCAAGTGTTATTATATTTTATACTTGTAAAGACAATCCAAAGCCATCATTTAAATTCTTCATTCATTGTAATAACTTTCTTTCACGGTGTCTGAATAGAAAGGGGGTAGAGTTACTTGGAAAGGTGTTTTCCAAGGGTATAAATATTAGTGAATGTGTAAGGTACATAGAGATCTCGGGTGGAGATATTGTAATTACAACTCATAATATTTAGTGGAAAATCTCTTATGCTGGAAGAGTACTGGACGTAGCCTTCGGTGGACAAGAATGTGAACCAATATAAAATCCGTGTGCACTCTCGTCTCCCTTATCTCTTTGATTTATTCCTTTTTATTTTCTGCATATATTTTCCGCTGCACGTTAACTCTTGATTTTGCAGAAAAAATGACCATAATTTTTAAGTCAACTAATTCAACCCCCCTCAACTTACTATCTGAGTCATGATCAGGTCGCTCTCTATAAGATGTTTCGTGGCACTGCCCAAAATGTGAAAGGAATCTATCAACCAAATCGTCTCCAGGATAAAAAAAAACTCAGTTCTTTGTTATTGAGTTCCTACTGCACCGTAAGAACCAATCTCAAATATACTCACCACAATATGGTTGCTAGTGCCAATTATCAAAATGCCCACAGTATAGCTACTCATGTCAATTCTTTTCTCACAATTCTGACTACTAGTGTCAGTTCTTAAAATTCTCACAATATTGTTGTTTGTGTTAATTCTTAGTGCCACAGAAGGAAAGAGGGACTAGTTTGCCGGAAATGCGTCGGTAGAAAGTATGAGGGATATAGAAACAGTTAAGTAAAAACATACTCAACTTGGGACAAGAAAATATGAAGCGGGAAGACTTCTATTTATGACATGAGATTTTTTCCAAGTTCCTCATCTCTCCTATGTGAGACTTGGGAGTTTGTTTTTTTCAAAATTCTTCTATGTGAGATTTTGAAGTTTTTTACATTTCACACCCAAAAGTTCTCACTAATGGCTTGCAACAAAGCAAGTTCCAACAAGAACTTTTAGGGTTATTGGTTCAACTAAGAACTTAGGACACAAAGCTCACTAAAATGATTAAATCCAATGTAAATTCAACTTTTATTTCTCCTATCAAACTCAGTTACAAATAGTTGTGTGGCTGTCACTTGGCTCCACGAAAATTAACATTAGGAATTAAACTTGAATGACCTAATTATGACAATAAGAATCAAATAATGGTTGATTAGAATCAACCCTCAACCCCACACGAATTTCACTTACTAAGTGTTATTATCTTGCAATCAAAACGACTAAAAACTGAAACAAATAAAAACACTATTAACTATAATCATAATTCTTCACATGGTAACTCTAAAAAAGGAAACAAATCATGTCACTCTCTCTCCTTGAGTCACATAGTCACAAAAGGAAAAACATTATCCTTCCTTAAGTTGCCTTGAAATCCTCGAAGAAAGGAAACAAATAATCATACCACCTCTCTATCCTTTGAATCACATGCCTACTTTAAGAGGGAAATAAATCCTTCTTCTTTGATTCACACACATAGTTTAAGAAGGAAATAAATCATTCACATGGCATCTTCCAATAAAGGAAAATAATATCATACTGTCCTCTCTCCTCATACTTGATGACAATGTTTCCATATGATTTATACACACAAATTATTTCCTTATTTGTTATGAAGGAACACGTGAACATAGGTTGCATGTGAGTGCCCAAAGTGTTCTTATTCCTACTTGCACACTCTTCATTGTATTAAATATAACTTGATGATTTGACATGAATTAAACATCTTCGTCATAGTATTTTTGGGTTTGTCCTCTAAATTGTAAGATAACCCCATTTGGCTCACATCACTAGGGGTGCCCCATGCGTCTGTTAAGTCGTGCTTGGGCTATAGGTGTTAACAAAACTGCACTTTTAAGAAAATTAATATTATTCTCTTCAAAAATATTTTTTTATGCATAGGTGTGTATCTTTGGACAAAAAAGTATGATACTTTTATTATGTGTAGTTGACTATATGATCAAACAACATTATTGATGAGTGCGAAATTATGGTACATATGCATTGCATTTTAGGACATAATTAGGACTTTAGGATTGTATAGCTTTTATTTATCTTTGTTCGGGTTGAGAGGGTTTTTTTTGGCTATGTTGTGTAGTTTGGACGGATTAAAGCCAAAAAGAGTAGAGATTGGGTGCAAGAAGATGAAATTCAGCGTTGAGGCTATGCGAAGACTAATTGAAGGGCCAAAAAGAAATCATAGATGTCATATTATATTCCTATTTTTAGATTTGTTTTGTTGGGCTTAGCCCAATATTTTATAATTAGGATAAATAAGGGTTCTTCCTCAAGGATGAAAACACTTTACACTTTACACTTTATATTACAATTCTCTAATTTAGAATTTGGCATTCTCTTCTCCATCATCAGTGAGTAATTCCACCTTGGATGCTGGAATACATCATTTAACCTATTTATGAACTCAATCGCTTTCGTCCACCCGATCCAAGATTCATATTCTTGAATCATCATTTATCCTCGAAAGTCTTGTTCACGATTTCCATCGTTTTCAAGGTAAGATTTTAATAAAGTTTATACTTTTATCACCGCATAAATTTATATTTTCATGGAGACTTTTTAGATCATACTCACCACTTTGAGGTATGTTTCTTAATCAAAGTCCATACTTTTAAATCCATATCTCCTAAGTTGACCTTACCACTTTAAAGCAAGTCATGTTAAGATTCCATATTTTGTATAATAGTTTTCCATGGTCATTTCAACATATTTTTTTCTAATACAACTACAAGTGTTGATAGTGTTGATCTCATACTTAAAACCATATTTTAAATCAAGATATCATTTGTTAGTCTTACCACTTTAAAGTAAGTTAACTAAAGTAGATTCAACAAGTTCCATGATCATTTCAACACCTCCAAACATAACCACAAAGGTTAATAGGTGTTGATTTCATAGTCAAAAACAACATAATAAAAGTTAGCATTTTTAAACCAAAATATCTTTTGATAAACTTATCACTTTAAAGTAAGTTAACTAAGATAGATTCAACAAATTTCATATCATTTCAACACCTCCAAACATAACCATAAAGTTTAATAGGTGTTGGTTTCATAGTCATGAATAACAATGAACCATCTTTTCAACAAAACTCATCCAACTTATGAACATCTAACTTAAAAACATGGCAAAATAAATACTTTCTATCTTGTCTAAGGCTATGGTTAATCAAGTCAAAAGCAAGTTAAAAGATTCAAACATTACATGGTTCAAAACTCCTTAAATGTTCCTTTGATTTCATACCCATCCCATTTCACAAAAACCAACAAAATGTATTGTTTTAAACACTAAAAACAGCCCATGAACAACAAAGAGTTCTTGGTTTCAAAAACAACTTTCTAAGTTCAAGAAAGCACATATATAAAATTTTGAGCATAAAAAGAGTTAGGAAGATTATTTGAAAATTTCAACTATTGAAAATGTTCTTAACATACATATAAATATCACACTAAAATTTCATAAACATCTAATGGTTGGATCTTAAAGGATGAAGAATCAAAAAATGAAGAACTACCTTGAAGTTATTATAAATTCAAAAGTGAAGAAAGAGTGTGAATATACCAAGGGTTTTCTCCAAGCTAGGAGTTAGCTCTTTAAAGAAAGGAAATCAGATTTGGGGAGAGGAAAGACCAAAGGTTTTTCAAAAATTGGATTGTGTAAGAGGTAGATGAGTGATTTAAGAGATTTTGTATAAGAGATTTGTACTTTTGTTTGTTTGACAAGAAAGCTTCACTCATGAAAGTGATGTGACTTCTTAGGTGAAACATTCATGATTAAACCATGTCTGAGTATTGTCGGCTCATACTCAGCCGGATATTAAAATTCTTCCGATTTCGGCTTACGGTTAGAACTTTGAAACATGGAATTCAAAGTGAAAAACATTTAAAAATGCATTTTGGATGAACTTGATGTCTATCTTGACTCGAAATAATATTTCGAAGCCAATGGCATAATCAGAATTCGATTATGAGTTACGGAACTCAAAAACACGTTATTGGCCGAAATCGAGCGAATTTGGGCCCAACAACAGCTCAAAAAATTCCCGTCACAGAAAATTATGAAAATTTACAAAAAAAATAGGAATTCATAAAAGAAGACTAACACTCAACTATGGTTTAGCCTAAATCAATACTGATTAATTTCTAAAATGAATCGTTGATAAAATAAATAATTAATAAAACATAGACAAAAAATTTCCGGTGTTATATCATCCCTATCTTGGAGTCACTTTTATATGACCAATTTTGAGAACTTTATTTTGGTTATTTTTACAAAAAATACCCTTATTTAAACCTCATAATTTTATAATTAAGTGAAAAAAGAAAGATAACTGGTCTAAATAATTATAAGAGTAAATATGAAGAATAATTATAATTGTTGACAAATATAATCCTACTAACTATAGTAACTAATTCATTAATCCACATGAGTATTCTCAAAAAGGTCCTACAAAAAAGGACAGAAGGAAGTGCTATATATAATCTAGTTCACTCATCCAACATAATATGAGTATGAATATTATATTGCTTTTATTCTCCAACTTACATTTTGTGATCCAATAGTGCAACCTTATAACTATGCAATAAAACTTGTTTTTAAACTTTAGTGATATCTTTCTATCAAGTATAACACATGAAATATTCATCTATTTAATTTACTCCGCCTTAATCATAAGGTTTATATCTTCTGTTATTTCCCATTTTGTATGATTGATTTATGATATTTAACATTTTGGCTTTAGGTTTGGTACAATCTCTAATTTTCACATATATGGTAGGATTTATGTGCCTTTTTCTATGCTTAAAATTCATATAGTCTGTTTTTTGGTACTACCAAGGGTATCTTTCATATTTTTGGGTAAGAAACTAATCTCTTTCGGGGTTCATGGTTGTCCCTTCCAACAAGTGTCGCTCCCAAGAATCAAACTCTCGACCTTAGAGATTCAGTAAGACCTTACACCACTAGACCAATGCCTTATTTATATATAATTTGCTTTCCTTTGACGTATATGAAATTCATGCATCTTTAATATTTGTCTATACATTTCCAGCTTCTCATTTATTCATGCTCTTATTTCTCCAACTATAACAATATCATACACCAAAAGTATATATTAACACCATTGGTAGATCTTGACATATAACTTAGAGGTGCAATTATATTAAATTATAATTAAAAATAAAAAATAAATAAAAATGTAACTTAATAAAATATTTTTTCATTCATTCTTTCAAAGACTTAAATTCATATATGATTGAATCAAATATATAAGTCAGTGGCGGATCTTGATCTAAATTTTAGGAGGGGCAATAATATTTAGTTATTATTTACAATTAAAACTAATTTAGTAATGAAAATTTAAAAAAACACACATAACTGAACTAGAGTAAAAAATTCAAATATTTCATTTTCATGTAAATCGTACGTTGTATTCAAGAAATTCATTTGTTATTTTACTATGTAATTTTGTTTATAGGTCTTCATTGTTCAAAAATATATTATAGTAGTTGAATCTCAATAGTCAAGATAAAACAGATAACTTAATAAAACACTATATGACTAACAATGATTTAGAAATTTTCAAACATGAATGACGACTAATGACTCCAAGAAAAAATGTTCAAATTGACATTTATAAGATAAAATTTTTGAACAAAAAAATACATATATTATCAACATAAATGACATATAAGCATCCTTAGAATATATATTACGAATACATACATAATCTTTTTATCAAGTGTAAATCATTAGGCACTAAAATCAAGCATATTACTATAAGCAATATCATCATCTGTATGTTAAGAGTTTGATTCATCACGTATAATTTTTAGAACAATCATACAAGTTACACAATATTTATTTATCAAGCTACAAATTAGAGAAATATTTAAATTTCAAAGAGTTTTTGTATAAAGGCATCATTTAGGTATAGGTAAAGAGAATATATTTCTTATTCCAAAAAGGGTGTCACTCTATGTATCATCTTTTATAATTTAAAAATTTAATAATTAATTATTTTTTTGGTCAACCACAACAAGTGACACTTAAAGTAACATACTTTGTAGGACAACAAATATATTTCATAAGATAAAAAGGTAAAAAAAGCATTTTAAAAAACTCAGGGGGGCAGCTGCCCCCACCTGCCCCTTAAATCATCCGCCCGCACCTGTCCCTTAAATCATCCGCCCCCACCTGCCACTTAAATCATCCGCCCCTGATATAAGTTATATCTATTTTTAATATAAATCATCAATTTGTCTATAAGAAAAATATCTCTAGTCTTAATTATAAATCTTGTTTTTATTATCTTTCATTTTTTAAAATGATCTTTGGAACAAGTGACTCGATCACAAGAGTAAACACTACTAAACCATTTGAGGACCACATTTTAAAAAATTAACATCACATTGATTAATTGATACTTTTGGAGATTTGAAAGTTCATCATTAGATAAAACCAAATGATCAATTGTAGAATCTTGCTTAAGTGAATTATATTGGAATGAACTCATTCATTTTGCGTCAATAGTTAAATATTATAGGTATTAAACATAATCCAACACGATATATTTTTAACAAAAGTTAAATATCTTTTTTAAACATGTTATTTTCTTTTAGAAATTTCAACATTTGAATGAACAATGCTATAAAAGTGATCCCTATTCTATATATCTTAGACAATATTATGTAGTCTATATATATATTAAGTAAAAAAAGTTATTGGATCTGCTCCCATGCCCCCATAAGTTACTATTTTCTAGCTTCTACAATACCATTGTCTAAAATCCAGTAAAGATTATATTAAGAGAAAAAAATAAACAATTTTAATGTATGAGTTTTATATATAATAATACATTTTTTATTATTAAAGTTTAATTATTATTGACTTTTCAAAATAATAATTAATATAAATAAATGATAAATAATATATTGTTAATATATAAATCTTTATACTGACAATAAATAAATATTATATTTTTATAATAATTTTTATTTTATGTAACTTAAATATACCAACATGCGTCGGTTGAAGTGGTACATGTTTGATTCCTCTTAAGCAAGAACCCGGACATGATTGCCTCCAGTGTGAAGATATATGTGAGAAACAAAAAAACATAAAATATGAGTGTGTTGTATTCGAACTTTCGAAAATATACTCTAATCCCTCCCCTTCTTTCAAAAGATATATCCGCATAAAAACAGTGAACATATCTATTGTCCTATATTTTGTAATAATCTATATACTATCACCTTTAATTAGTTAAAAAGAATTTTGAATTAAAATTATAATTAGTAAATATTTTTTTAACTAATTATATTTTTTGACACATAAAAAGTGATACAAAAGAGTAAAACAATATATGTATCCATAAAAACAAAGATATCCTTTTATTCATGGCCTGTGTCCTGTTAAAAATTAAAATATATAAAAGGTCGCGTCAGATGCAAGTGACAGCATTAATTTCGTCAACTTTTTTTTTAATGCCAGAAAGATACGTGGCATACCTTGGCAGTATATTAATATTTTTCACATATTTTACAAAAAATGAATCTATCTTCCACCTATCACTTCATCACTTGTTCCGATATTAAAGGTATCGTGTAACACGTGAGGAGTGGGACTCTTACTCTTTCATTACGTTTTCTATTATTCAAGGAAGACCAGAAATACGTAAAGAAAAATCATTAGAACATGATAAAATTATCCAACCTAATGTGTGCCTACGAAATTATTGATAAAATTATCCAACCTATGTCTGCCTACAAAATTACTTATAAGAAAAAAAGAAGTATATATTATAAGAGTTTTTTACAATGTTATTACATTATTAATTATTTACTTTCAATTATTATTAATTTTTAAATAAAATTAATACAAATAAATAATGTATGATTTATTAATTATATATATAAATTTTTACATTATTAGTTTATAGATATTACTTATAATAAATACCAGCAAAAATAGTTTATGAGTGAATATAAATACTATAGTACTCACATAACCCATATAATTATAAATCTATTTTTTAATTAAATACTTTATATATTATAATTTTGTACTACATTAAGATTATATATTATCTATAATTTTATTATTTAATAATGAATTTGCGATTACATTTAACATATACACAATAACTATATTAAATACTTATATATTAAGTAATATAAATATATAAATATACAATTAAATTTGAAAGTTTGCTAAATATTCGGTATGTATACCAGTATCCACAAAAGTTACGAGTATAATATGCGAAAACACTACTTGTCCCACCAACACTCCTATTACCATCCCTAATCAGGTCAGTGACAACATTCTTTCATTTGCCATGTTTATTGATTTGTCATTTTAAGTTAATTTCTTGAGTTGTGGTATACTTTTATGGGTGCGACTAACTTCCAAACTGCAAGTTAGTTCCCATCCAAGTGAACTGTTTGGATAGTTGTTGGATAAAAATGACGTTAATCTGAGCCGTTACATGGTATATGACGACTTCAATATAATACATAAGTCGGTTTGGATAGGTACGACTTTTGTGTTGAAGTTGTTTTCACATGAAACAATTTCGAGATTGAAGTTGTTATTAACAAAAACGACTTTGGGAAATAACAAAATGTGTTACAACTCATTTGGTAAAAGGCAACTAATTATCAAGGAGAACCTGGGTTTGATTCCCTTGTTATTCATTTTTTTCATTTAGGTTAATATCATATATTAAATTGTAAGTCAAATTAGACAAGCTACTTTGTAACTCATTGGTAGAAAGTAGTTGAAATTTCTCATTCAAAGTACATATTTTTTATTTAATAATAATAACTATGATTATAGAGTAAGATTTTTTGAAAAAATGGAAAAGAAAATTAAAATGTGCTAAATGAAGTAGTAAGGAGTTGAACCTACGTTCTCCTTGATACTTAAGTTGTCTTTGATATTTCTTGAAGTCATTTTCTATCATACCGACTTCTATACTAAAGTCATTTTCTCTCATACCGACTTCTACGTAGAAGTCGTATAATGTGATCACAACTTCTAAAAGCAATGACATGATGCTGATCTCATCTTCTCTTATTTCAATAATCTCAGGATATCATAAATAATTAATATAGCATTAATTATGTATGATATAATAAATCATATATTAATAATGAGATCAACTTTTATTTCTAATTATACTTTACTAAGATTAAAAGTTTGATTCCTATGAGTGATGTTTATGGGGAGGGGCATCCACACATCCTAAAAAAGTTTAATTCTTTATCCAAAAGGTGAGTGATATATTTGTTAGTACAAAAAATTATAATAAGTTTTCGTATTTTTTAATAATTATTTTGGGTGTGAATCATTTCTTTACAATGATAGAGTTGCTGCCAAAGAAAAACGAAAGTACATATTTTGAGCTCAAATTATCTATACATAAAACTCTTGAAATCTGAAACTGACTGCACTTGCACCATTTTCAATGAATGAGCTAGCAAACCCTCATTTATGGCCCCATGTTCAACAATTGATGGGATCAAAAATTGATGTGTTGTTTATAAATGTAGGCAATATAAACATGGAATGTGGAAGATTGTCTTGTGATAACAATGTTAAGTATGGTAGAGTAATGACATGCACCCTTTCCACGGACAAGAAAAAAAAATTACTTCATTGTTTTCTAAAAAACGATATGAGAAAAAGATATAAACAATAATATTCATAATATATAAGTTTTATATATTTTCATTGCATCTATTATTCATATTTATTAATTATTGACTTTCTAAAAAAAGTAATCTAAAAGAATAATACATTATGTAACGACCGTATATAAATCTTCACAATGACAGTGTATAGATATTTCACTTAAATATTCTTGTTGTAAATATTTAATTTAATACTGTTAAGGATAGAGCACAATGCGGAAGCAC
>NW_017718903.1:0-10938 GCF_001865875.1 Lupinus angustifolius
TATGAAGCATTGGATGCTTGGAAACAAAGCCATAAAAGTGACATAAAATGCCATTAAAGAGAGCCATAAAATAGTCATAAAATTTTTTTATGGCATAGAAATGAGAGGCATCTAACAAATACTATGTAGATGATTCTTGGGTTCCATAACTCCAAACCTTTGGAATCCATAGTTTGGAGTAATAAAACTCAGTATGTACCTCATTATCTCAAGTACATAAATGTCATATCTTGAGTACTTTGATAAGTATTTTGGCATAAACTAAAATTTGATCAAAAATATGTAAGTTCTTCCATAAATAGGCAAACTTAAACACTTGTTTCATTTTCATTAAAAGAAAAGGATAAAATACAATTTGATTGATAGAAGAAAAGAATTGAAGAAAAGAATTGAAGAAAATTGACGGAAAAAATAAAACAAAAGCTATAAAAGAAAGATAAAATCAGAATATGTAGAGTGCAGGGTGTTACAAGTCCAATAGAAATTATATTATGTCTGCTTGAAAATAACTTTCCCTTTCATATTAGTATCGAGAAAAAGTAGGATAGAGATATATCTAATACATCATATTTGAAGACAACTATGTTTATTTTTTTTTTCTCTATAATTTAGGATTAAATTTTAATCAAAATTAATTTTTTAATGTATTATTAAGATTTTATTGGTTATCTCATTTTCTTAATACATATCTATTTGTTGACTAGCCTATGCAATGAATGTTGAAATGCTCACCTTGGTAATTGGGTTCAACATCTTGTCCGATATCAATACGAGAGATAAAAGCACGTGAGAAACAAATAAATAAAATGGTATGAAATGATAATTTTACTATTTAGATGTGATATGATGATACTTTCACCCTTAAATAGAAATATAAAATCAATAACTTGTTTCTGCAAGAGATTATTCTTTTCCTATGAGATATGAATGTTCTTTTTTAAACCTTAAAATTTAAATTTCTAAGATGCATTGTTTTGGAAAACCTATAATTTTTTTCCTCATATAATTCTTCTTCAGTCATACAAACCACTCAAACTCTTCAAACCGCATATAATTTTCCATTCTCTCTTTTCATTATCTTTCTTCCTCATCAAAATCCTCAAACCTCAAACTCCATTTTGGTTTGCACCATCTTAGGGACATTTTCTAATAAGTTTGGAGTTTGGTGATGGTGCAAATTAAGAGTTTATGCAACCATCTTGGTAACATCTTCAACCTAGAGCAAGGTATTCTCACTCACTATTTTCATTATTCAAACTTGCATATTTAGTAAGGTTGTTGCTTGTACTTGTTTCTTTTTGTGAAAGGGGTGCATGCATGTCTATTACTTCTTTAATGTGTATTTTTGCTTTCTTACCCATCGTGGGAAGCAAAAATTTAGGTTTTCAACATACCACATTAAGAATAGGGAAAATTTAAATTCTAATCAGATTGTTAGAGTTGAACTTTCCTCATTCCGATTGGGTATGTCAAAATGAAAAAAAATCACTTTGTACCTTGAAATGAAAATTTATCCAATTTCACTTCATATGCATTAAACTATTTTAATTTGTTTTATTTGTTATAGTGATGGCTAGGTGTAAAACAAGTCGCAGGAAGGCACATGTGGTAGTAGATGAAGATCTATTTGTATTTATTCCTAATAGAGTCTACCAACACATATCATTGAGATGGAAAAAGGTGTGGAATTGTACGACAAGCACTAGCATTGCGATTATTACATAAGGATGATATGAAGAAGAATGTTGAATTTTATATTTCTAATCAGTTTATTCACGAGATGATAATATTACTGAAAGTGGTGGCCAACAAAGTTGTCATGAAGAGAGCAGGGTTTATACCATGATATTTGATACCTAATAAAAAATATGGGTCCTAAATTTATTAATTTTTCCGATGATAAAATGTTTTATGGGAATTAAGGAAATTTTGTACGGCTATTGTTCTCACATTTTACATGTTGCAGTTTTACAAACAAAATTAATTTTTTAGAGATTAAGTAAAACTTAACACAGAAGTTTAAACAAAATATCAATTTATAAATTTTAAGTTTTAATAAGGCCTAAAGTTTTAGCTATCTTGTGTTTATTAATATGTTTATCAAATACATGTGACGTAAAACTTTGAAATCTAATAATTTATAAAAATAAATATAGTAATAAAATAAATAGAAAATAAAAATATTTAAATAAAAATATTATTTAAAAAAGTAGGACTTTGGCATCCTAGATCTTGAAGGTCTGTTTGTGAGTTGGTTTTTGGAGGACAAAGAGGAAAGGAAAAGTTTGAAATACATGAAATACACTTATAAGATAACTCTCAAACTTACATTTCTCTTCATTTCCCTCCAAAATCAAACTTCCAAACAGACCCTAAGTGGTCACACTTGTGGTATTTGTCCACCTGCCATGGAGGAGAGTGGCGATGAGGAGGATGATGATAAAGTTGTGGTGAAGCCAGAGTTGTTCCTGGCATTTTATAGGCTCAGTGTGGGGGAAAACTTGGGTTCTTAATTTAGTATATGAGTATCAAATAATTTTATTTTATAATAGTTTTACAATAAATTTGAATAAAAGAGAACGTGAGAATACAATACATATTTCCTTTTAGATTGAATTATGTTACTTATTGAAAATTTGAATCTAACATTTTTTTAGTGTATTCTTTTTAATGAGTTTTAAGTAATTTCATGGTTTTCTTACTTTTTGGTAAACTCTTATTTCAATTATATATCAACTATATAATAATATTATAAAACAATAATCATTATTATCAACATAATATTAAATGTCGAATTTATGTATAAAGTAATAATAATTGATAACACAATAAATTAAAAAATAGTAACATAATTATAGTTTAGAGATAAAATTAATTGTACGAGTAAAAAATATTTGGACCCCATTAATTATGAATCATGTGAGGCACACTTACCACACAGAGCCCTGATGAAGCTTGTTGAGAGGAAGAAATTCATGACCGGTAGTCTTTAACTTTACTGACTTACTTATCCTGAGCACGTTGCATGTTCCATATGCGGAATTCATCACACTTATATTAAACATTCCAAATTTTGGTTTTGGACTTTGGTGTGAACAACTCTATTAGTACATGGCAAATAGAATATTGGGTCAGCAACACAATGGTCCTAAGTGATGAGTCACATGTCAAGAGAGTTATGTGACATGAAGTTAATTTGGGTTAGCAAATCACATGCATATTTTAATAGACCAAAACTAAACATAACTGTAGGAATGATTTTCAAATAAACAACACCTTAACTATAACTTTAAAAATGTACCATCCGACACCATCATCACGTACTTAGATGTGTTGTAACTGCAACAATAACACTGGAGCAAAACTTGTCCTTCCCTGTTGTTAAGCTAAAAATTGAAAGGTGCTCATTGATTTCAACATTTTGAAAGCATAAATAGAAGATAGAGGGGTGAGAACAAAGGCAACCAGTAAGTTGTATAAAGAGAAACACAAATAAAACCAGATATTCTTTACTCTATTCTTATTCTTTTATCGCATGTAAATGTCATAATGTTAAAATCATAAATTAAGGATTCTTATAAACCATTAAATGCTCATAAAATTTTTTAAAAGTCTAACAATTGATATCAAAACATCATTTAAATACAGTGTGACATTCTTTGTGTTCTGAAATTCAATCATATGTTCATTAACATATATGAATAGCATTCTTGCCTTTAAAGTATTAAATTGAATTTTGTGTTATCATACAAGAAAACAGTATGGAAAGTTACTGTTCAAAGCAATTTGTATAACCACCATATTACCTAACTCTATCTTGAACATTATCTAGGTGACCATGATGATTTCTGTTTGCTGCTCTAACAATACTGGCTAGAACTAAAGTTTTGGAACATTTAAGGATACATTTGGTAAAAAATTTAGAGAGTAAAGTCAAAATCAAGTGAATTATTGGAAGCCAAAAATATATTTAAGTCGAACATTTTTAGGATAAAAGGAAATAACTACTTGAAGGCTATTGATAGGGTGTTGTGAAAGATTTGAAGTTTTGAACACCCATAAAGCTTTTATAAAGTGAGCTTATGTGCAAAGATAATAATGATATATTTATCATTGAATAATTAAATTACACATTTACATGTACATTTCATTTCAATTTACTGAATTATATATAAGTATAGACACACTTATTTACTTACTTTATAACCAAGCTTATTTTAGAGGGTAATTCCCCATTTGAACACAAGTTTTCATTGAAAATGATGTGTAGAAAAAAGAAAGATAAATTAACTCATATCTCAACTATTTATTATAGAACAATGCTCATGTTGATGGGCAAGTACTTTATTGGGTCACGGGCAGAACAAGAAGGTAGTGAAGAATACTAGAGACACAAGGTTGGGCTATGGTTTTGGAAATGTAGAATAGAAAGCATAAAGCATTATACAAAAACAATGTCAGAAGTGGGATTTGAACCCACGCCCTCTCACGAAGACCAGAACTTGAGTCTGGCGCCTTAGACCACTCGGCCATCCTGACATCATGATGCTATTCAACGCATAAAATATTCCTAGTTTTTAACATTTTGAATTTAATCACTATAATCATTTTGTTCTATTTTTTAATTATCTCTTCTATTGTTTTTATTTTTATTTGTTCTATTACTTTTATTATTTTTTATTTGTTCTATTATTTTGTTTTTATTTACTTGCTCTATTGTTTTTTATTTTATTTATTTGTTTTCTATTATTTTATTTGAAGGGAAGCCAATTGATTTAAAGCCAAAGGCTAATCAAATTACTCCTCGACTACAAAAAACATGTTGCCCATTTACCTAGCCTATGTACAACCTTATTGCATGTCCCTAAGGATAACATCAAATATGATCTTCCTCTAGGCTTTTCTCCTAGCAAGATGGATTCCTTCAAGCACAGTCGCTACTTTTAAAGGTTCATGCTTTCACAACAAAATACCCGTGCCATCATGATCACATGCCAAAACTTATAATTCATCATGGTTTTCTTCCTTAAACATTTTCGCATGGAAATTTACTTTAGTGCAATAGGTCTCAGGAGGAGACTAACTAACCAAAGAAATTTGCAAACTCGAGTTATTTCCATTAGCTGACCCATGCAATTGGATTGTAGTTAGAGTTGGTTTTTGGAATATAATAGAGGGGAGGGAAAAACTTGAAAGTCATGAAATAAATTTATAAGATGAACCTGAAGCTTTATTTCTTATTCATTCTCATCCAAAATTAAACTCACAAACAATTTCTTACGGTCGTTTGTAAATTGTTTTTTCAAGGAAAATGAAGGGAAGGAAAATGCTATACACTTGTGAGATGTTCTCCTTTCACTTCATTCTCCTCTAAAAACTCAACTAGCAGAGAGGTGAAATTAAGAGTTAATTTGGAAGTTGGATTTTGGAGGGGAAGGAAAGGGAAGGGCTTGAGAGCCATAAAATATACTTGTGAGATGACTCCCAAGCCTTCCATTTCACTTCCTTTCCCTCCAAAATCCAACTCCCATACAAATACTAAAATTGTTATCTGGGCGGAAAAGGTTGAACATTAAATGTAAACGAACACCCTACTGCTGTTACATGAAAAAGTACAGATGCATATTTTCTTTAATAACAGTTCACTACAATGCTAAGGCAAAATTCCATTTGATAATGCTTCACTAAAAAAAGTTCCATTGGACTGTGATTAACTTAGGACTAACGTGCTCCTTTAACAACTTCATATGGAGCCAAAACTCATCCTAGAGGACTATAACGATCCATCTCATAAAGCTAAACCAAGACACAGGCAACAGAAAAATCTACAACTCCTTGACATCATCATTGCCAGCTTCAGCTTCGGGACTGATGATTTCTTTCGCGACACTTTCAGCCTCGACCTCTTCAGTGTCATCTTCCCTTCCTCTTCAACTGCAGCGTCGGGACTGATGTCTAGGCTAGACTTCACTGAATCATAAACACGTGAAGCAAAATCCTTGGAATTGTCAAGTAGGAAGCCACTTTCAAAGAGTGCAGTCCTGTATATCAGCTCTGCTGTATGCTTCACACTCTCATCCTGAAAAGTAAGCCATTTGTATTAACAAATGAATCCTTGTTTTGCACAAAGAGGTAGCGCGAGAAAATAAAGCATCTGAGAGAATTCAAATTTATAATATACCTCAGGGTTCTTCACTACTCTCTCGCGGAGCTCATTGATTATAGGGTGCCTGGGATTGATCTCAAGAACCCTCTTGCTGCACATGTATGCTTGCTTGCTAGCATCTGCCAAAGCCTGAGACTGCATGATTCTTTCCATGTTGGCACTCTAACCATATTTTGATGTCACCACCACACAAGGGGTGTTACCCAACTGGCTGAATATCTTCACATCATCAACATTCTCACTGGCAATGGCATTTTCCACCACTTGGTAAGATCCTTGAAGGATTCCTTCAGTTCCTTGTCCTTTGCGTCCTTCCCAAGTTTCAAACCCTCCTTGGACACATTCTGGAACTTTTTATCTTCATAATCCATCAGGTATTGCATCAAGTATTCATCAACTGGATCAGTGAAGTAAATAACCTGTAGTGGTTCTAAAAGAAGATACACTTAAAACCATGAAATCATCATTCCCTCTCTGCAGAACAGAAGTTTTTGAAATATAAAGAAAACAGAGAAGTTGTCTAATTATGAAGAGTCAGAAACATATAAAGTATCTAATTTGAGCCAATAGAGTTTGCTTAAAAAACAAAATTTAATTGCACCTAAATCTTTTTCTTCTTAAGCTGCTCAAGGATTGGAGATTTTTCCAGCTGTTCTTTGCTGGTTCCAGTTATGTAAAAGATATTCTTCTGCCCAGCTTTCATTCTAGATATGTACTGATCAAGAGAAGCCAATTTACCCTTGGACTTGGTGCTGCAAGAGATTGAAGTTTCATGTAGCTAGTCAAATAATATAAGTAGGGAAATAACACTGGCACAAGAATTAATCACAAGAAAAAAAGTGATGTACCTCTCAAATCTGAGCAGTTTTGCCAACCGATTTCTGTTGGTGGCATCCTCAACGATACTAAGAGAGTGATAGAACTTGGTGTACTCTTCATCTGTAACCTCCTTTGGATTCCGCAGCCATAAAGCTTTCACATCATTTAAAAGTTCCCATTCATAAGTCGTTTCCTTCACCTTCTTTGTCTTGGGCTTTTTTCTTCATCTTCACTTTTATCAGAATCTTCTTCAGTCTCTTCATCGAGGGAGCTGCTTTCAGCTGCTAAGGAGCGAAATAAGGTAAGAAAGACAGACTAAAACATCATTCAAAGACAGGATATTATATAAATAGAAAGATAACACAAGTGAGTCCTTAAATTATACATACATGATTCGTCTTCTTCATTACAATCATCATCAGCAGGAACCTCCACGTCAACCTCTTTGCTGGCCCAAATATAAATAGGGAAGTTAATAAATTCAGAGTATCTCTTCACCAATTCCTGAACAAGAATAGTTACTGGATCAAATTTAGAAAAATATTGTTGTTCAAGTGACTAATAAACCTCAAACACCACCTAGTGAAACACCAAGGGAGCCGACTTCAGAAGAAAGTTATAAACTATTTTAAGTAAAAATAAGGAAGGAGATAAAAATAGAATGCATACTGACAGAGCTAAAATGTTGATGACCTATTAAGAAGTTGGGGTGCTGCATAATAAGGAAATTATATGAACAATAGACGAGGATGGTATTTGTTTAACCATGGGATGCATATAGAGGTTTATGCTAGCAAATCTTAAACCAATCTAAACATGTATCTTGAGCTGTAGGTGTAACACTCCACAGAAGCCCTACTAGCTACTACTTACTCAATGTTGTATATTTGGTTAATGAAAATCAATAGCACGTGTATTACAAAAAACAAGGGTCAGAAGCATAACATGAATGTACAGACAAACTGTGATAAAACAAATTTTACTATAATTAAAATCCTTTATTTTCAATCATAAGCAAAGCACACAAGTACAATCACCTGCAGTAGAAACACAATATCTATTGTGGACATTAAAAGGTGCACTGTGTAGACCTATGTGCTATAAACTAAAAGACAATCTTTTAAACTCATAATTTGTAATAATTAAGGTAAGAATTTAGTGCATACTTTCAACTTAGACTCCTCTAAGTACTCTCCAGCTTCATCTTTGAGGTGTAATCTAATCTCAGTTCCACATCTTAGTGGCTCATTCCATGTATCTTCTGAAATTGCAAATTCTCCATCATCTTTGATTCCCACACATACCTGAGTCAAACAATTTGTGGATCAGCATACTGTTGCAGATGTCTACAAAACAACATGTGCAATACTGGTCAGAGAAGCAATATCAAGGGGAAGTAACTTCCTGTTTATCTTCGTTATGCTTGCTAATGACTTCAACATAGTCAGACACAAGATAAACAGGGTAGAAACAAACTCCAAACTGCCCAATAAGATTAAGATCTCCACTTGTCTGCATTTTCTCAAACAAATGATGGACAGACAGATGGTTCCAATTAACATCTTTCGCACCTTACTACAGTGAAAATTCTTTCAAGCAAGACAACAAGAACAAGATAAAGACCTGAAGTTCCCAATTTTGCTATGGTTCCCATATTCTTAATTAAATCCTCCTTTGTCATACCAATACCTCTGTCTCGAATCGACAAGATTTTCTTTTCCTTGTCTAACTTAATCTGCAGCAGCAACATGTTTCAGGTGCAAAATAAACCATGAATACAGTAATTCAACTAACAACTCAAAATATCAGCAGTTGTTAAACATTCATCGTAAAGAAAACTAAAAGGAAAAGCTGTGTATATTATTAATTCTTAGGGAAAAACAAACATTTTTTTTCTTTATTCAAATGCTCTCTTGACAAAGAGTTTAATTATAAATTACATGGACAGCATTAAAACAAAATTGAGTGTTACGTTATATTTTATAAAGCATGCCAAACATAGAATAAAACTCTTGTTTCTCTATTCCTCAAGTTCTAGCATGTCTTCCAAAATGCTTTCTAAGTTAGAGCTCGAGTTCGGTACAAACCTCCAATGCAAGATAAGTTTTCTTCAAATGAAATAAATAAGCAAACATAAATAAAAAGGAAAGGATCTTACATTAGAAGCATTAGAGATCAATTCCCTGAGGAAAATATCCTTATTACTATAGTGAGTTGATGATAATATCCATAAGTCGTGACACTTCTGCTTGGAACTCAAACTTCTCCGCATTACTCCATTGCGATAGCTTCGAGATCGATTCTGCCTCCCTTCCATCACATCACCAACACACATCGTTAATTTAGTTTTACTACTCAAATACAGAAAGAGTGACTTTAAAATAGAAAGTTTAATTATCAAAAGATACCGGAACCCGTGGAAAGGCCATGAGGAACAGCACCAATTTTGTCCTCCACCTTAGTTTGATCTACAAGCTCTTCGGAATTAGCCTCTGCATTCGCCTTAAATTTTTGACCTATTTGACACAAAAGCAAGATTCTACTAAATTGAGTTGATATCTGAACTGAACAAGTAAAGTACATCAGTCTTGATCCACTAAAGTGTATCTACATCTCAACTCATTAAAGTTAAATAATGGAAAAGACTTAATCATGAAATACATTTTAGAATCTCAACTAAAACTTGAAAGGAACTTTACTTTCTTGAGCCCAATTAAAATGAACTATTCCCTCTAAAACTCAACAAAAGGAATTTTACTTTGTCGAGCTGACAATCATCTGATATGTGATTCTTCTTGGTACGATAGTGAATGCAAAGTAGGCGGTACATTACTCTATTAATAATGATATGGATATATTAAGTAGAGTTTCTATAGCACTTGTTAGTTGGAACAACTTTTATTTTACCACAAAAGAAATATTAAATGATAAAACTATTTTTTTTAACTCATTCATATAAATAAGTGTATATTACTAAGTATTCTTTTTCTTTTTACTTATTGTGTAAACTGTACATAAAAATCCAATCACATAAAAAACCAATAATTAACACGAGAGAACTGATTAAAATGGATATATATATATATGCGGAGATAATCAATAGAACATTATTAACAGATTAAAATTTTAATTTTAATTAAAATTGATTCATAAATGATAACATCAAAAAACATAATTACATGTGTCCCTAAATATGACATGGTATACGTGTTTTATGCAAGTTTTTCTCTTATCTCGAGATGTATATCATTTTATATATTTCTTATTTTTTTTAGTGATTATGAAAATAAAAGAAAAATTAAATACATATTAATTTTATATTTTCTCATCGGTGAAAATAAAATGGTACATAGAATAGTACACATTTTGAGACAAAAAATATACTCCAGACTTACTCAAAGAAGGTTACCTATAGAGATGACAAAATGGGCATGGCCCGTGGACGCGCCCATATAGCTCGCATTTTTTTGCGGCAGGGCATGCAAATTTTGTCAATTTGCCCGTTTCGTCCAGCCCGTTTTGCCTGCCAAGATTGCGGGCATTTTCGTTGGGCATGCAGGCGGCCCATAAACATAATTTAAAGAAAAGTAAGAAAATTTTAAATAAGTTATGATGTGATGTAATTTTTAATCCCTAAAAAAATTATAATATAATGTGATTTGTTAAACTTCATATAAAGTATCAAAAATTTCGTTAATTTTTTATCTTCAACTACTTTATTTAATTTCATTTCATTTATTATATGATTTTTTTTAATTATTTAACAATGTCCGCAGGCCACTTGCAAGCCCGTTTTAAAACNTCAAGCTTTAATAGAACCTTGTCTTCATCAAAGCATAGGAAAAGCATTGCTAGTGCTATCATTGACACTCTGCACTTTCAGTCTCCCATTTTTTGATGATGACAAACACCACATCAAAATTGTTTGAAACGTTTGATGAATTAGCTTGACG
>NW_017718904.1:0-50984 GCF_001865875.1 Lupinus angustifolius
GCCTTTTCTCCCCCTTAGGTAAGCAATTTTATTACGGAAGCTATATACAACAACCTGCAAAAGCTATTATGACCTGCAAAATACATTTAACACAACAAGCAACCTTTCTCCCCCTTTTGTCATTATCAAAAAGATACAAGTATTCAATTCTACTCAAAATTCGGAAGAGTTATTAGAGTTATGACATACTGTAATTAATCACTTAATTTTGGGCGATTAAACAATCAACCAGTTGTGAGAAGCTTGAAAAAATGCACATTTATACATCACTTAATCGATTAACATCAGGGCTTAATCGATTAAATGGACAACAAACAACAACAAAATAGTTTTAATGGCATGAAAGGCTATGTTTACTCAAATTAAGCATGGAATGATTAAGCATTTGATATATTTAAGCAGTAAGCAGCAGGCATAAGTATTCAATATTGATACATACACCAAACATGATTAAGATCCATTAAACATACGAGTATACTTATTTGCAACATAATTACGATTCAAGCATGATTAAGAAAATTTGAAATCATTATAAAGCATTGTCAAATTTAGAAGCAGTAATTCAATAGAAGATTAGAGTTATTACAATCCATAGAAAGTAAAAGCATGAAAGAAAAGATAAGTTCTCAAGAGGGAACAAGGAACAACAATTTCCATTAGCTAGGAAGGATAAAACTTAAGCTCTAAGGCCGCCTAACTAGGGATGAGATGGAGGGTTTTCGTTGTCAAGAATCATCGAGCTACCATCACCCTTGATGAGGGTACTGAGCTTGTCGAACTTAGCACACAGCCTTCTGTTTTGAGAGTCATCAGTTGTCTAAACATAATTCCTCAAGGATTGGTAATGGTTGTCTAAGCATTCTGAAATTCCTCAAAATTCTCCAGATCCGTATGATATGAGTCCTTCAAAGACTGAAAGTGAAGATTCATCCTGTTGTTGAGACGTTGTTCCATAGCATCCAAGTAGGCTTGTCCGAAAGCTGGTTCTTGTGATGCATGACCAGAAGACTCCCCCTGAGTAGCAGCAAATGGCTCTTGATTATCATCTTGATCATCCTCACCAGAGGGGTCAAGATTCACAGTGTTAAAGTCCTCTTTATATTGCCATGTGTTGTCGTAATTGTATATACCCATCTTATGAATTAGACTCTCACCAATCAAGTGATCCATGTCAGAGCAATCCGTCACTATAGTATCCGAAACATCAATATGCAGATAATCAATAATTCGCGAAATGAAGATACTATAAGGAAGCAACCTTGATTGTGACGTGGAGATGCTGTACATGACCTTCAGAATCTCGTGAGGCCAGTTAATCATTATGTTCTCCTTCACAGCAAACATGAACCTCAAATCATTCACTGTAGGTTGTGTATGATTTGTGTTCCTCTGAATCAGAATGTAGGCAATCAGATAATGTAGGAGCCTATTCTCTACGGACAGCAACCCATCTTTGGTTAACTCACCCTGAACATATAACTGAGGTATATGCAAACAAGACTTATACATTTCAGCAACATCGAAAGAGTTGTTGTTTGCCCAACCACAATCACTTAAACTAGCGCCAATACATGATAAACCACCCACGTTCATAAAAATGTCTTCATTAATCTGAAACAGTTTTCCAGCAATCATTGACCAATACTTTCCATCTTTGTATCTAAAGTTGGCATAATACTCCCTAACTAGAGCAGGGTAGATATTACCTTTTAATTCTAAGAAGGGGACAACCCCTTGAGCTTGCAAACCATACAGAAAGTCGAAGTTCTGTTCCGCTAATCAAGTCAAATTTGTAAGTCGAATATATGTTGGTTTCCTCCCCCGAAATTTGAGCAACCGAGTTTCTTGCACAATCAATGAATAGTACTGGTCCCCACGGTCCTGCCTTGCTTGTTGAGATGGCACGGATTTTGGGACACATGGTGGACATTGAGCGGTTTTCTTGACTCTCTTAGCACTTCCTCTCTCCATTGATATTGAAACTGAACCGTGATGAAGGTTTAATGGAGGGATGAGGGAAACCTAATCTAGGGTCTTGAATTTGGGGAAAAAGGATTCCTTGGAAATTAAAGATGAAGAAGCCGGTTTATGGAATGTAAATGGAGTGGGGTGATTCGGTTTGGGCTAGGTTAGAGCTTAGGGATGATGTTGGACTTGTTCGTATGAGATTTGAGAGAAAAGGGGATGAATGGGGTTTTGAAAAAATGCCTAGAAACTCTTCTGTTTCTGATATACTGATGTTGTTAATCGATTAACAACATTACTTAATCGATTAACCTCAGTTAAAAATAGCAGGTTTCAAAAAATTTACCCAAGTAATCGATTAACTGATGGCCTTAATCGATTAAATGTATCATATATAGTGTTTTGGATATTTTTAAAAGAATGCAGGGATTTCAAACTCTTTATTGAATCATTTTTAAGCAATCACATATATATAAAGCTTTTATATATAGAATCATAGATCATACAAGGAATAGTTAGCATTCAACATGTTTTCATTTGAAAGCATAAAAGGCAAATAAGTCATATAAGGCAATTAACATAAGCTCAATCAAGATATTTTTCATCAAGGATTCCTAGTTCTCTTCGAAGAACATAGAAAGTATCTCGTGAGAGGGGCTTAGTGAAAATATCCGCTAATTGCTTAGATGTTTCAAAAAATTCTAACACACAATCACCTTTTTAAACATGATCACGCAAAAAATGATGCCTTATTTCAATATGCTTGGTTCTTGAATGCAAGACGGGATTCTTGGAGAGGGTAATGACACTTGTGTTATCACACTTAATATGGATCTTTTCTAATATGAGCCCAAAGTCCTTAAGTTGCTACTTCATCCAAAGGATTTGAGCGAAACACACGCCATCAACAATGTATTCCGCTTCAGCGGTGGACAAAGCAACGCATGCGTGCTTTTTACTATGCCATGCCACTAAGGAACTGCATAATAGGTGACAAGTCCCACTAGTGCTTTTCTGATCCAACTTACACCCAGCGAAGTCAGAATCGGAGTAACCTGCCAAGGATAAGGAGGCATCACTAGGATACCATAATCCCATATTTATAGTTCCCTTTAAATATCTCATGATACGTTTTATAGCAATATAATGTGATTCTTTTGACAAAGCTTGAAATCTAGCACTCATACAAACGCTAAACATAATATCAGGGCGGCTAGCAGTTAAGTATAATAAGGAGTTGATAATCCCACACTATTTAGTTACCTCAATCGCTTTTCCCTTTACATCTTTGTCAAGATAATATGCGAAAGCCATAGGTGTAGATGCATCTTTGCATTGCTCCATGTCGAACTTCATTAGTAATTCTTTGTAGTACTTCGATTGATGAATGAAGATGCCACTTTCCATTTGTTTAATTTGAATCCCAAGGAAGAAAGTTAGCTCACCCATCATCGACATCTCAAACTCCCCATGCATCAACTTAGAAAATTCCTTACAAAGGATGTCATTAGTAGATCCGAAGATAATATCATCAACATATATTTGTATAAGTAAAAAATGATTATCTAATCTACGGATAAATATAGTGGTGTCGACCAAGCCTCTTTCAAATCCTTTTTCAAGTAGGAACAAACTCAATCTATCATACCAGGCCCTGGGAGCCTGTTTTAGGCCATCGAGGGCCTTCTTGAGTTTATACACATGGTTCGGGTATTTGAAGTTTTCAAACCCTAGTGGTTGGTCTATGTACACCTCCTCTTGAATATAGCCATTTAAAAATGTACTCTTAACATCCATTTGGAATAGTTTAAAGTTCATGATTGATGCAAAGGTCGAGCATCCTAATGGCCTCAAGTCTGGCTACAAGAGCGTAGGTCTCATCATAATCGATGCCCTTCTCCTGGTTGTAGCCTTTGGCCACTAAGAGAGCCTTATTTCTTATTATTAAGCCAGATTCATCCAGCTTATTACGAAAGACCCATATGGTACCAATCACAGGATGATCTTTTGGTTTGGGGACCAAGTCCCACATATTATTTTGATCAAACTGGTTGAGCTCTTCTTGCATAGCTATACCCCAGTGTACATCCTCGATGGCTTCATCGATGGTCTTTGGCTCTATTTGAGATATGAATGCAACAAAATTACATAAATTACGTAAAGAACTATGGGTAACCACCCTCGTAGATATGTCACCTAACACCTTATCGAGTGGATGATCCTTTTTGGTTTTACACGCAATAGGCATGTCCTGATGTTCTTCTTCTTCTACTTGCTTAACATCTTCTTGTTGGATTTGATTCATGTCCTTGGATTGCACTTCTTCTAGTGCACCTGAAATGTCATCAGAAAAGACCTTTCTCTTCTCTTTTGGAGAAGATTCATCAAAATGAACATGAATAGATTCTTCTACTTGCATGATATATTTATTGAACACACGAAAAGTCTTACTATGTAATGAATATCCTAAGAATATGCCCTCATCAGCCTTCGAGTCAAAATTTCCTAAAGATCTTTTTCCATTATTTAAAATAAAACATTTGCACCCGAATACATGAAGATGAACAATATTCAGTTTTCGACCTTTAAGAATTTCATAAGGTGTTTTCGAAAAAGTAGGTCTGAGTAGTATTCGATTAATTACATAACATGCAGTGTGAACTACATCAAACCAAAAATATTTTGGAGCCTTGCTCTCATTTAGCATGGTCCTCGCGAGTTCCTCTAGAATGTCACAAGAATCCTGAGTTTTAAAGTCGAGTTTTGGAAGGCCGATAACCAAATTATTTTTAGATAATTTTTTAAAATGCTTCACATGAATGTGAGCGACACGTCTATGCCAAAGCTAGATGTCATCTTATTTTGAAATAAAACGTTTTGAAAACAAGGAAGTGACATCCTCCAAATTAACCATATAAATATTATTTACACGATATCCGACAAATTTTACATTTTTAGATAATACGTCATGAATTATACATTAATCAGAATCAAATGACACACAACTACCTTGGTCGCATAGCTGGTTGATGATCAATAGATTATGTTCCAAACCTTCTACGTATAGAACGTTCTCGATTATAGCATGAGTTGAGTTGCCAATCTTTCTGGTGCCTAAGATTCTTCCTTTATTGTTATCTCCATAAGTGACGAAACACTTTTCTTTTAATGACAAGTCTAGGAATTTTGACTTGTCTCTAGTCATATGTCTCGAACCACCGCTATCAAGATACTAGTTTTGCCCATGTGTTCGGAGACATACCTACAAAATAGATCACCTGCTAGTTTCAGGTACCCAAATTATGTTGGGTCATTTTCTATTAGTAACAAGGGAGTGTTCTCCCTTTCTTACCCACGCGTAAACACCATTAGGTATCCCATATCTTCTGATGTAACAAGAGTGAGAGGTGTGGCCATATGTGCCGCAATAGAAGCATGTAGGAACTGTTCTTTTCTTATTAGACTTTTTATATGGACAAGTTAGAGGTTTCCTATATGGTCTATTTCTATGGGATGGGGGAACATATCCTAATCTAGTGTGGTCACCATTTCTCGTTTGACTAAGCAAAGTGTCTGATTGGTGTTTACTATTTGTAAGTTTTGTGAGTTTTTCATTTAGTTTAAAATTCTTGTTTTCAATTCCTCGCAAGACTCACAAGTAGTTGTTTGATATAAGTTATTTTTAGAGCAATCGCATGAAGTACAAGAAAAAATTAGATCTAAAGTTTCATTTTCCAATTTTAGCTCATCTAATTCTTTTTGTAATTGAACTATTTTATGTTCATTTAGCAAAATTATTCTTTTTCTATCAGCACTAATTTTTGCTAATTTCTTAAGCTCTTCATGCATCTCAACATAAGCATCATATAAAACATCATATGAGGGAGAATTAGAAGAAGAGGATGATGTGTCAGAATATACCTCCTTTGTAGCATCCTTACTACCTGATCCGCAAGCCTCATTTGTTATGGTCATTAGGCACAACTTTGCAGTCTCATCTTCATCCGAGGTGCTTGATGTTGTTTCTTCTTCCGGTACATCCCAAACAATGTATGCCTTTTTCGATTTAAAGTCCCGGGGAGTTCTCTTCTCTGAATCAACCTTCTTCAAGTTAGTGGGACACTGAAACTTCATGTGACCCGGCTTACCATATTCATGGCAAGTGAAGTGCTCCTTGTTCTTGCCTTTCTAAGTTGATTCTCACGCTTCTTTCTTTTGATATCGCCTAAATCCTCCTTTCTTCTTTAGAAACTTTCCAAATTTTCGCACTAGAAGGTTTAGCGTTTCTTCATCAATGTCTGAGTCAGAGTCGTCATTATCCATCTCTTCAATGGGTTGTGATGTTGTAGCTTTAAGAGATATTCCTTTCTTTTTCCGATCAGACTCCTCATGCATGTTCAGACGCCCAATATCCATCTCATGCTCTTGAAGCTTTCCGAACAGTGTTGCCAAGGCATGGAATCTAGATCCTTGGACTCCATGATTGCCGTCACTTTAGGTTGCCATCTCATGTCAAGACAGCGTAAAATGTTATTAGTGAGTTCTCCTCTGGTAAATATTTTATCTAGAGCAATAAGATGATTAATAATGTGAGTGAATCGCTTTTGCATGTCGCTAATCGACTCACTCGGTAACATACGAAATAATTCGTATTCATGTGTCAGCGTGTTTAGCCTGGCGCGCTTGACCTCGCTAGTGTCCTCGTGAGTAACTTGTAAAGTGTCCCACATTTCCTTGTCACTTTGACATTGAGACGCCTGAAAGAATTCATCATAAGATAGGGTCGAGGTAATTATATTTTTGGCGCGAAGGTTAAACTAGACCTTCTTGCGTTCCTCATCGGTCCATAAGCTTTTGGGATTTTCTTTCGGTTCACCATCCACTAAGTGAAGTGGGATGAATGGACCATTGATTATGGATTCCCAAATGTCCGAATCAATAGCCTCTATGAAGATCTTCATTCGGACTTTCTAGTAGGCATCACCCTCACCACTGAATACGGGAGGGCGATTAATGGATGCGCCATCACCGCCAAAGGGGTTGGTGGAACCCATTTAAATTCCCTAAGGATCACGCGGATGGTTGAGCTAGCATGTCGTACTAGCTCTGATACCACTTGTTAGGTATTAGTGGCCTAGGAACACCTAGAGGGGGGTGAATAGATGTAGCGATTATCAATCACCGCTTCTTGCACCAAAACCCAATTTCTTCAGTGGCCTAGGAACATCTAGAACGGGGGGGGGTTGAATAGGTGTAGCAGTTATCAATCACCACTTCTTCACCAAACCCCAATTCTGGAAATAGCTCAGTTAATCGATTAACACATGCACGGAACAGAATGATCATAGAGGCAAATTGCACAGTTATTTAAAATCAATTGAACAGAGATAAAGCAGAGATTGTTAAGCACTATTAATAAGCATATGGCAGTGAACAATTATAAAAAATATCAGCTATTAAATCAAATTGAAACAACAAGAAAAGTAAAGAAGGTTTAAGGAGAGAACAGCGTGCAAAGATAGATTTTCAGTTAAACGGTTAAAACAGAAATCAGTTATAACACAAAACATACCTGTTAATCGATTAAGGCAACCCGTTAATCGATTAACCAATGCAACATAATTGAAACAGAAAACAGTTGTAACAAAAACACTGATTTAATAGAAAAGCAATTGAGTTAATCGATTAAGTCACCACGTTAATCGATTAACTAGCATATTAAAATACATGGTTCAAAAGGTAAACTTCTCATATGTTATGCACAACTTCTATACATATTTTAGCAATTATATTATGCCTAATATGCACATATAACATGTATTATTAATGCATGAACATACATATAACTAGATGATATGTCTCATGGAAATGATATGACAATTATGATGGCTTGAGAGACTTGCACCTAGGTTCACCTCACCTATACTCACTTACTACGGACTACTTAGAATAATGACTCTATTTATATCATAGTCTAGATATGACCAAATGAGCTTTAGGCATGTTGATTGTTGAGCCATCTTCAAGCTTTAATAGAACCTTGTCTTCATCAAAACATAGGCAAAGCATTTCTAGTGCTATCCTTGACACTTTGCACTTTCATTTGGGACATATCAGTCGTGTGAGAGCGGACCAACTACGGATGATGATTTATATTCAAGAGATGATCACGATGAAGGGCTTTTGGTAAATCAATATGCTCCTCCAGACAAGGATGACCCTAAAAGACAAAAACAATCAAAGAAAAGGAAACAATAGATGCAAGTAGTCTTTGTATAATTTTGATTGTTTGTAATTTGTATAATATTGTTTCTTTGTAATTTGTGTACTTTTTTTATTTGTAATTATGTACTATGTCAAAAGATAATTGACATGATATTCATTGTTTGTATTTTTTATTGTATTGATGTTTAATAAAACAAACTTCTGGCCTGTATTAATGTGTCTGTATTGTTCAGAATGTATAAATGTTTGTGCTATTGAGAATGTTTGTTCTTCTAATAAATGTATATGCAGGTATTAATTTATACAAATCAACAGCGAATTCTAGGGGAAACCCTCACATGTGCTGTTGTAAAGGATAACTACAATAGTGTTTTTTATAGAAAGCGATGTGGTACATTATTAATACAATAACGCTATGCATGTGATGTGCTGTTGTATTAAGGTGTTGTTTGAGAATATTTAAGAATAATACAACAACGCTTTTCTGTTATTGCACTGTTAAATATATGAACTTCAACAACGCAACAACAAGCGCGGTTAATAAGACCTATAAAATGCGCTGTTTATTTAAGACTATATGACAGCGCTTTGTGGACGAGGCATTGTTGTATTGATGCACTATATGACAACGCTTTTTATGTGTTCGTTGTGGTATATAATCAATACAACAGTGTTTGTGAAGCGCTGTTAATGATGATCATATACTACTGCTGTCAAATAGAAAGCGCATGAAAGTGATGTTATACATCTAAAATAAGTGATGTTAAACGACAACTCTGACGTAGTGTTTGTTGTTATTTTTAGTTTTATAGAATTGTTCTAATGTCACTTAGTCTATTACATATATAACAAAAAAATTCCCTCATGACATGTGTCAATCTTTCAATCAAAATTTTCCCTCCAAAACATGTCTATGTTAATCATATGTACCTATCAACATTGTATCTTCCCTTTTGTACATTGCACATTTTAATTCTAATGATTAATGGGCTCATTTGTTTTTTATTCTATAAAGAAATTACATCTCACAATAAAGGGGATTGAATCTCTTTTCACATGTGAATTACTTCTCCCTCCATTATCATTTCATATCTTCATCTTCTTCTCCCCCTTTCGTTTCATATTTCTCTCTTCTTCTCTCCCATGTCTACAATCTAATGTTTCATTTGTCAATCTTCATTTCATTTAAACATGGCTTCTATATCTCGCTACTCAATCTTCATCATTGTAGATTTGTTCTTATTTTATAAATATGTTGTTTAAAGTGCATTTTCATTGATTTTTTCATTCATTAACCTAATATGATGCTTCTGTATCCCGCTACTCAATCTTCATCCTTGTAGATTTGTTCTTATTTTATAAATATGTTATTTAAAGTGCATTTTTATTGAGTTTTTCATTCATTTGTTTATTTTTAGATATGTTCTTATTTTTAGATATGTTCTTATTTTCTAGGTCTTTTAATTGATTTTTTTGTTTATTATGTATGTATATTCCTATTTTTTCTTTGATTTGTTTATTTTGTATTTGTGGTATGATTTATTTCATTATTTTTTAGATTTGTTCTTCCAATAATCATCTTTCTTAAAGCATATCTACATGTTAGTGTTGTGTCGCTATGTCCATATCTTACTAAAATCTTCAATTTTATTCTCATTTGCATAACAAATGAATTTGATTATTTTTTCTCACATGATATTTGTTAAAATATTTTTTCCTATGCGGTTATTTTTCTAAAGCAGGAAATATGTATAGGTCATATTCTTTGTTCCGTCATTTGTAGAAGAGAAACCCCACATCCTATAATACAACGATTAGAGGTTACATTCATTATCTGAATGTAGAAGAATAGTTCTTTAATTTTATTATGTGTTTGTCCATTTTCTTTCGAAGTTATTTTTTCACTATGTACATGTGTCAACCTTTTATTAGTAAGAATATTCTTTAATATTTTTTTATTCTAATCATAAATAATTTGGCATATTTTATTGTTGAACATGTATATTTTATCTAATTAATCATAGTAAATGTGATCATCATATCAATCATAACCATTAAACACAATTTAATTTAATTTATATGCTAATCTGTAACTAATAAATTTGTGGAATATTAATATTTAATTCCATTTATTTTCTATTTTCTTTTAATTTATGGACTAGTTACAAAAATTTAATATAAATTTGCATAATTATAATTAATAAATTTGTGGAATATTAATTGAGTAATATTTACTCATTAATGTCTTTAAATGTATTAATTGAGTAATATTAATTGCTAGTTACACTTTAGAAATCGAAGTTATTAGACATGATTGTCTTTGAATGTATTTTGCTCGTTATCTAAAAACTGAGTAATTGTCCTCCACAATTAATTTTGTTAATTGATTTTTTATTGTGTTTTTGGATTGAATTCTCTTTAATAGGATGTAATAATCAAAATATTAAAACAATTTCATTTGATTATGATAATTAATTGATTTGATTTATATTTTGATTAAATTATTTATGATTCGCTAATTTTAAGCAATGCTCATTATCGATATAAATTTCATAATTTTAAATAATAAATTTGCGAAATATATTTATATTTAATTCCATTTATATTATATTTTGTTTGATTTTATGTATCAATTACAAAATGTGAATTTATGGATCAATTTATATTTATATATAATTTGTCTTGATTCATAAAATTCCGTAAAATGCGTGATTAATTGAGCATATTACATGGTGACTTTAACATTAGAAATTTAATGTATATTTATAATTATAATGATAATGAATTAATCAAATAATAATGTCATAAAGAAACATAAAATTTCAAAAAAAATTTAGTCGGTTACGAAAATGATATTATACACAATTAATTAATTGTTAGTTACATTTTAAAAGCAAAAAATTATTAGGTATGATTTCCTTTGAATATCTTTTATTCTGTCATATAAAAATTAAATAATTGTTCTCAAAATTAATTTCGAGATTTGATTTTTGATTACGTTTTTGGATTGAATTTCTCTTTAATCTTTAATAGGATGTGACAATCAAAATATTAAAGCAACTTGATTTGATTGTGATAATGAATTGATTTAATTTATATTTTGATTAAATTAATTATAATTCCCTAATTTTAAGCAATTTTCATTATGGATATAAATTTTACGAATTGTAAATAATAAATTTTCGGAATATTAATATTTAATTAAATTTATATTCTATTTTTTGTTTGAATTTATGGATCAGTTACAAAAATAAAATATAAATTTGTAGTATTATAATTAATAAATTTGTGGAATATTAATTGAGTAATATGTACTCATTAATGATTTACATCATGTCTGATAATTTATTTATATTTGGATTCCTTTATCTATAATTTTTTATGATTCATTGAATTGCATAACGTGTGTGATTAATTGAGCATATTACACAATTACTTAATATTAGAAACTTAATGCACAATTATAATTATATTGATAAATAAATAATTAGATAATTATATTTTTAATGTCATAAAGAAATATAAAAATAAAATCATATAGATCAATTACAAAAATGACATTATACACAATTAATCAATTAAGTTAAACGATCAAATATAATAAGATGATGATATAACACATTAACTCTATAATGCATATGATTTATTGAGCACATTATACAATTACTTTAACATTCCAAACTTAATATACATTTACAATTCTATTGATAAAGAAATAGTTAAATAATTATATTTTTAATGTCTTAAAGAAATAGAATAATTCAAATTTTCTGGATCAGTTAAAAAATGTTATTATAGAAAATTAATTAATTAAATTAAATGGTCAAATATATTAATTTTTTGATACTCATCAAATAAATAAATAAATATTATGATTCATATATTGTGGATAAATGACAATAATATCAATGACCATTATAGGACAATAACAGTACAAAAGTATAAATTTGTTTTTCCTTAATCAATATATTTATCTTTATTTCATACATTGTTGAATTTTTCAAATTTTCATCTTGTTTTTAGTTTAATTGATTTTGACAATTTTATTTTTACAAACTGTTGTAAAATCTATTCACACAGGTTTACTTTAATGGATAAGGATGAAATTATAAAATTAAAAAAAAGAAGATGAGGATAACTATTTACAAATAAAAGGAATATGGTTACCTATGAAATATTAAAATATAATGTTACTATAGCAATATTAAAATAGTAATAATATGAATCATAACATATTGTTTGTAGTTATTTTAGAGCAAATAATAATAATATATATTTTTATACTAATCTTATTTTAGAATCAAATAATAATAAAATTATATATTTATTGATGATTTTTTTAATTAAAAGGATACTACTAATTGCATCATGTTATGTATGCATAAAAAGCAATGTTGGGAAGCAGTTTAAGTTTAACCGGTTTAAGAAGTTAAACAGTATGGTCTAACCGTATGATGTTATACATAATTAATAATTTTTATCTAGAAAAATATAATTATGTGTAAATGTGTTAATAATTATGTATAATTATATTGAATTAACATATCTTCGTATTTTTTAATTGAACATTCCGGTTTACTTCCCAAGTTAATGCGGTTGAACCAGGTTTAACACAATCAGACCAGAATTTCCCCGGTTCAAAGCGGTTCAACCTTCATTTGGTTAAGACTGCAAATCAAAGTCACTTTTCAGTCCGGTGAGCAGTCAGAGCAGTCGAACGGTCAAGTCCACTTCGGTTCTGATAACAATGATAAAAAGAGAAGCGAACCGACTCTCTTGAAGTTTACTCTCAACCATCAATGTCTAAAAACTAACAATTACTTTGACGTTGGACTATTGTAGTTACCAGGAACAACTAAATTAAATCATTATCATATTAAGGAGAATAAGTCAATTTCCAAGCTTCCACTAACTAGGTAAGAACAAAGTCATTCTATCTTAGTCTATTAAGTAAATATGTTAAGTTATTCAATAATATTTGCAACTAAAGTGGAATTCGTGAAGAAAGAAAACAAGTTGAAGACATAGGGCCAAAATATTGGTTTTTGAAAGAACTATTGTAATAATTTTAAGACCATATAAAATTTTGGAGGCATAATAACTTCCTTTTAATTTTTGTCAAAAAGATCTTTATGCATAATGATAGATTACAAAATAAGTTTGTTCACACAGAATAACTTCCTTCAAGTATTTTCTCATATTCTCAGCACTTCCACCGACAAAGTTAATTGACCCATATAAACCTATTCACCCATATGAAAAATCACATAGAAGTACATCTTGAAATTTAATGATGATGTAATTTAATAGTTGAGTCTTGAATCCAAAATACAACAACTAATTTGCCATCATGATTTACAAATCCATAGTAGATTTTCTTGTTATGTATATCATAAACTTCGTTTGTGTACTCATTTATGTTCCTTAAATTTTATTGTTTTTCACAGTGTTAGTTGTTGGGAACTTTCACACTAATCTCTTTATTATTCAAAGTCTTCACATGTAATGAATTACAAACAATTATGTAGAAACAAAGATTTTGAACTGAAGTTTATTTATTGAAATTCAACATAAAAAATGATAGTTATGTCATTAAGATTTATTACTTTAAATTGTCCATTCACATTTATTTTTTGCTTTTATAATATAATTATTTTAACTCATATGATTATTTATTGTTTCAACTCATACAATTGCTACAACTTCAATATTTAGATTTTATTATTAAACTAATACATGTTTATGTTTAACTAATCACTTGTTTACTTAATTATAATTTTAAATATATTTTTCAAATCCAGTTATTATATAAAACTTTATGGGCATAATGCTAGTTATTATATAAAAATTTATGTTACTTAATAAATGTTATTATATTCGAATCACTCATCACTTTGGTCGATAATTTGAACAATTAAGAGATTAGTAAGTTATTATTTACACTAGTTAAATTGATTTACTTTAAAAGATTAGTAAAGTTTTATAATATTATTTAACATTATTTAATAACTTTATACTTTAATTTAAAAAATATTGTTATTACACAAATACCTAATTAAATAATCAATAAAAATATTTTATGATAATACAATATCACAAGTAAGTTGAAAATATCGTCAAATAACATAGTAGTTTACGATTTAACTACAACAAAGCAGACAAATAAGTTTAAACTTTAATTAAACAAAATAGGTTTTTGTTACAATATAAGCTAAAAAATGACAAACAAAATTTTAATAATGAAAAACATAACTACAAATAAGTTGAAAGCACAATATTTTTTCCTTAGTGTCGCACCCCAATTTTCGATTGTACGACCTTTTTGGAGCCATCCCTATGGTTTTTGCGATTAAAACACGGAAAGCTCCATGTTTCATCCAAATTGGATAAAATAGTCTTTTAAATCAAAGATTTAAATTCGGGAGTTGATTACAGAATGAGAAATGTATTAGTACTCATCCGCCTATACTAAGATGATAACCTTATTAACTGCATGTATTATTTTATACCCTAGGCTTGTTTAAATATTTTATTTACTAAAAGCAAAAGAAATATTTTAGTTATTGTGACTCACAAGATAAGATCTTGCTCATATATATCCCTTTTGACAACATTGAATCAAGACTATGTAGTGCTTAGATAGAAAATTGTTTCATTAACTGCATCTCATATTAATGAGGAGAAAACTTAATTAAAATTTCATCTTTGTAATATTTGAAGTTTATTTTAGACTTTTATATGATGTAAATTGATGATTTTTATTTAATAATTTTCCAACAATTTTAAGAAAGTGAATTGCAATTGTGATATTTGATACTACATACCGGTGAATGCAATTTTTTATTAATTTATTTTCACATTAATAATCCTTATTCTAATATTCTTGTCGTTTAAGATAAATTAAAATTGATGACAAAGTGATAAAAGAAACATATTACCTATGTGTGAACACTCATTTTTTGTTCGGTCCATAATACTATTTCAAAAACTAACAAATAAATAATGCAAATATTTTTGTGTATTTCATAATGTCAGTTTTTAGGTATCCCAAACCACCATTAGTCCACAATAAAAAACCAACTTCTCAATACCTTCACAAATAACTATTATCCCACTTTTTCTTAACCATCATCCACGTTTTCACCCCATAAACCCACCACCACCTTCTTCTTCTTTCTTCTATAAAACACTATATAACACTCCAGTCAGAGGGGCACTTTTTTTTTCTACCTTCACTTCTCACTCACATTTTTCACGTGCCACTATAAAAAAGATCACACACAATATGAGGTAGAGGTTTTCATGTGAGGGATAGGTTTCTAGGAGGTCTTTTCCTGGAGGTACAAAAAACCCATATTCATCTTAGAAAATAATGTCTTCTTCTTCATTTATTATCATCAAAACACAATCCCCAAAAACTACCATGTTCAACATCCTAGACCACTATTAAAGTTTATCCTATTTGTTAAGGATACACCGTCCATGCATTCAACACAGCCACGATCCTAGGCACAATTGCAGTAATCAACATTGTCAATGGCATATAATAATAGCATGAGATATTATAGGCATTACCACAGCCAGAGCATTCAACATAAGCGCTATCTTAGGGATTGCTATAACTGAAAACATTTTGGTAACTAGTCATGCCACATGTCCTATATATTGTACCATATACCATGTAAATATGTGTGAAGCAAATAAACACGTTTTACAGTTGCCAATGGTTCTGGTTCCTAAACCATCAGAATTTAATGCTTTAATCCAGCAGGGCACATGGGACCTGGTTCCTAAACATACAGCATCTAATATCATCAGTGTAAGTGGGTTTTAGAGTGAAGCGACACCCCAATGGTTCTATTGATAGATACAAGGCCCGTCTAGTTGCCAAAGGATTTCATCAACGTCCGGGTCTAGATTATCATCAAACTTTCAGCCCAGTGATTAAGCCATCAACAGTTCGGTTAGTTCTTACTTTGGCAATTCAACAACATTGGCACATTCACCAGTTAGATGTCAACAATGCGTTCCTACATGGCAAACTTCTTGAAACTGTATATATGCAGCAGCCACCTGACTTCCATCATCCCGATTATCCTGATCATGTTTGTCGCCTAAAGAAATCCTTGTACGGACTCAAACAGGATCCTCGAGCTTGGTTCCACACCTTACACTCGTTTTTACTGTCATATGGCTTTGTCAACTCCAAGTTTGATCCATCATTGTTCATCTACCTCAAAGGTACTATCAAACTATACACTTTAGTATATGTTGATGACATTCTAATTACAGGCAACAACTACCAAGCAATTCAAAATTGCATCTCAACATTAGCCACTGTGTTTTTCATTAAAGACATGGGATACATTCATTTCTTTCTTGGAGTTGAAGTCATTCCTACATCTCAAGGGCTATTTCTTAGTCAACACAAATATATTCATGACTTGCTTGATCGCACAAAGATGGCAGATGCTAAGATTGTTCATTCCCCAATGTCCACCACCTCTTCCCTCACACGATATGATGGTGTTGCTATAGCAAATGTTACAGAATACAGAAGCATCATTGGAGCACTCCAATACTTGTCAATGACAAGGCCAGACATAGCCTATACTGTAAACAAACTTGCTCAATTCATGCAGAATCCATCATCCATACACTTTACAGCCTTGAAAAGACTTCTACGGTACCTCAAAGCTACCATCTTTCATGGACTCCACCTGAAGCGATCACCCTCTAATACACTTTACGCATTTAGTGATGCAGACTGGGCTAGAAATAGAGATGACTATACCTCCACATCTGCTAACATTACATTCTACGGCGGTAACCCAATATCTTGGAAGTCCTTCAAACAAAAAGCAGTGGCAAGATCATCCACCGAAGCAGAATACCGAGCACTCGCATATGCCTCTGCCGAAGTTCTCTGGTTATCATCACTACTATCTGAACTTGATGTTCCTTTACCGAGTGCCCCTACCATCTCTTGTGATAATCTGGGAGCTACTTATCTTACAGTCAATTCAGTCTTTCACAGTCGCATGAAACACATTGCTATAGACATTCATTTTTGTCCGAGATCATGTTCGTCATAACCAAATTCGGGTTCAGCATGCTTCCACTAAAGACCAACTTGTGGACTGTCTCACGAAGCCCTTATCAAGGCAGTGACATCAAGACCTTCGCTTCAAGATAGGTGTAGATGATGGTACCTCTATCTTGCGGGGGCATGTTAAGGATACACCGTCCATGCATTCAACACAACCACGATCCTAGGCACAATTGCAGTAATCAACATTGTCAACGACATATAATAATAGCATGAGATATTATAGGCATTACCACAATCAGAGCATTCAACATAAGCGCTATCTTAGGGATTGCTATAACTGAAAACATTATGTAACTAGTCATGCCACATGTCCTATATATTGTACCATATACCATGTAAATATGTGTGAAGTAAATAAACACGTTTTACAGTTTTTATACTATTATATCTCACCTCAAGAACCATCACCCATCGAAGCCACAGAACTGTGAACCTCATCCATTGGGCAAAGGGGAACTCCCCTCAATGTCATCCTCTTCACGGTAATGCACCAGGACCGATGAGATTGGGAAAGAAATGGTGTTGGAGTGCTGGTCCACCGCGACACCTTACGCAAGGCACGTCGGCGCCCCACGCTCGACCTCGCTGCAAAAGTTTGGTCCCGACAACCTCCTCCATGGGCGAGTTCATCCATTGTTGTTCTCCAAGTTGTCTAGTATCCCTTTAAGGTTTCAGTAACCTTCTTTTTTTCTTTTCACAGTTCAAATGTTGCTTTTGAATGCCTTTACTTTTCAATTATCATCTACATGTAAAGAAAATGATGTTACAAAGCTTTTTTTTGAAAAAGTCCACCTATGATTTGTTTGGTTTTTATTGTGTTTGTTGACATATAGTAAAATATGTTTAATATATTATGTTTATTTGCGCGTTTTCGAATAATAACGTGTAAATAAAGGGAAATGCATAATATATATAATATATGGTGCCATTTCCTTATAAAAATGTATGATAAATTTTTATTCCCTTTGTATACAATTTAATAAACTCTCTAATAATTAAAATATTAAACTATGTGCACATTATTACTTAATCTGTTACATCATGTGTGTTAACAAAATAACACAATTCTTATGAGATTTAATTCCAATGTTTTTATATGAGCAAGTAAATTATGATGACTTTTTGGGGACTAAGCAAAGAATGGAGGTTGGTCGTGGTAACACTTTTTGTCCTCATATCAATTTTGAATCATCGCATTATGATGTTTCTTTTCCTTCGATTAATTTCTAACTTAACAATAAAACCAATAGATATATTATAATTATTTTCCAACCTCTTTGAAATGTGATGCGGTGAGAACATTAGTTTCTGCTGCTTCACCCTTTTTAAAGAGACAATTATTTTATTGATAAATCATTTTAAAACTAGAACTACGTAGCCTTGATTTCCCAATTGCACCTAGAGATACGTAAGAGAAAAATGAACTCTTGTGAGACACAAAAATAAAAAATAAACATTTTGTGTAAACAATTTAATTTAAATAAATCAAGGGTATTAAATTCATGCAATTAGTTAGGGTACCGTTTAATTATGGGCGAATGATGTGTTAATATCTTACTCGATCCGTAATCGACTCTCGAACTCAAAATCTGATATAAAAGATCATTTTATCCGAATTTGGGCTTAAATTGAGTTTTCCAGGTTTTAACCGCAAAAGATGTGGTGACGACTCCTAAAGAGGTCAAGTAGTCGATAATCGGGGCACGACAAATGACGACTCCACTGGAGAATTTTTTAAGAGAGTCAGACCTAATGTAGCTTTTTGCTTGTTTTTGAATACCTTTTTTTTTCTTTTCTTTTTTTACACAAACATTTTTGTGCTTGTTTGTTCATTTATTTATTTATTTTGTTCAAGGTAATTAATTATATGAATATAGTCACCATGTTTTATGAAGCTTTGGGGGTGGAGGTTTATTTTAAAAAAATTCGCTTCCTCACACACTCACAGTACACTTGAGTACACACGCATACGCCCTATATCATGATTGTTAGAGATTAAGATTAAGATAAGAGAGACATTTGCTTTACCGATGTTAAACTTGTCTCCTGGTATTAGCATAATGGACCACCCAGATTGTTCCTGGTATTATGAGTTAGGCGCTCGAGGGGCTCGAATGTTCTTGTTCCTATCCTACAATATTAGGATTCCTTTCTTCCGAGATTGGAGGCAATTTGGTAGCCCAGAAGTCTAGAATATTTATTGAGTCCACTTTAAATATGACGTAGTACCCCACGATACAGTTGTGACTTTTAGAATTCCCAAACCCATATAAGGGTACCTTATTTAAGACACAAGTAGCATAACTTAAGTTCTATATGTTATCATTATAAATTGGGACTTATGGTCCTAAAATTGTGTCCATGTCTGAGTGCTATGAGGATGTCATTGCACTTTGATGTCCTTGTGCCACAAGGATGACTTAATAATAACATTCCCTTAAATGGGCCTGACGCCCTAAGGATAGTATTCATTCTCTTTGATGGGCTCAATGTCCTTGGGATAATTTTCATTCCCTTCGATATGCTAAATGCCTTAGGGATACTTCTCATTTCCCTTCGACAGGCTCAACGCCTAGGGATACTTCTTGTTTGCCCTAGGGATAACTTTTCTTGCATCTTAATGAGTTTGGAGTTTAATCATTTAATTCATGTTCATGCACCCATTATAAAACCATGCATTCATTTAGAAAATCTATTCATTCAAACATCCATCCAAAATATATATTATTTACACATTCATAAAAAATTATCATTCAAACATACATAAAATATTATAGAAAATCATCATTCATAGGTTCATACATTCGTCATTCATTCATGTAAAAATAAATAAAAATACATCATTCATTCACCAATTCATATATTCATATACTTTTTTTAATAAAAAAATCATTCAAACATTACATTTCATGCATCGTTACACTATAAATTGCATACACCATATATTATTTGGAAAAATTCATTCATGCAACATCAAATGCATTCACCTAAGAAAAATTAGAAAAAACAACATGCATACATTATTGATGCACCATCCTCCCATTCCTCCATACACTTCATACCCAAACTTTTGACATGGATTTCATTATCCATTGTCAAATGCGCTCATCAATTAAAATTAATTTCAAAGGTGATAAAATTGGACCAGACTGAAGCGATCCAGAAAGAGGAAATAAATCAGTGGCCTAGATTGATACACCATCCTCAAAGGCTAGTTTGCAAACTTTTTTCCAAATGGAGATCCTAGTTGACTAAGACAACCTCAATCACTCTACCACTCCACATGATCGAGAGGAAATAAATGCCATAGAGAAAAGAATTAGAGCCATTGAAGAAGCCAATTCATATGGTTTGTAGGGCGTTAGTGACATGTTTAGTCTTGGGTTTGGTTGTGCCACCAAAATTCAAAGTGCCAGCATTTGACAAATATTAAGGAACTTCTTGTCCTAAAGACCACCTACTATGTGTTTTAGGAAGATGACTCCTTATATCAGAGATGACAAGTTAATAATTCATTTCTTTTAAGAAAGCCTAACTAGAGCTGCCACCACTTGGTACTTGTGACTTGAACGTTCACAAATTCAGTGTTTCAAGGATTTATGTGATGCTTTTCTCAAGCAATATGATTACAAAATTGATATAGCTCCTGATAGGAAAAGACTAAAAAATATGATCAAGAGAGATGATGAAACTTTCATTGAGTGTGTCCAAAGGTGGGTAGAAGTTGCCGCTCAAGTTAAGCCCAAGATATCTGATGAAGATAGTATTTCAATGTTCATCGACAGTCTCCAACCACCATTCCAGAGTACGATGTTGGGATGCGTATCTTTGAGATTCCGTCAACTGATGATCATATGAGAAAATATAGAAAGTTATTTGAGAAGTGGTAGAGGTGTAAAGGATTCAACTCAACATATAACTCGGGATAAAACTATAGATGAAAGGATGAAAGGTGATTCATCTTTCATCGAACCCTTCAACAAACCTCAACGACATCATCATCTCCAACAACATTATATTTCTACTCACAGTCAAAGACGACCATCTCAAAAACGAAAGAAGAAAAGTCTTTATAATGTGATCCTCATGTGTTACTCTCAGTTGCTACCACAACTTGTTTAGAGGGGTTTGTTAACTATCCTTCCCTTTAAGGAGGTGATGCCTCCATATCCAAAGGGTTTCATCGTGTATGCTCGTTGTATGTATCATGGAGGGGCATCAGGACATCCGACAAAGGGTTGTTATCAATTAAAGGAAAAATTACGAGACTTGAAGGACTGATCAGGTTTCAAGGATATGTTTTGATTTGAGGAAGACATGAAACAAAGTCTATTCGTGAGGACCTCATCCCAACCAAGTGCAATTTCTCTTGAAATATATTGTAATGCAATCTCTTGGCTCCACATAGGACTTTGGGGTTGAAAATAAAGGGTCTCATGTTCCTTCTTATGAATTAAAAAAGTTATGTTCCATTGCATGTCTTTTTAACAAGTATATACTATTGCATTGATCTTACAAATTTACCATCACATAATTCATCCCACAAATCATATTCACCCAACAAAAATAAATTTGTGCATTAAAGTGAGAAATAAGATTTTAAAAAATTGGAGGATGATGCAAATGTAAGACCAAGATGGTGTGGATCCTTAGACATATTTTTCCAATGACACAAGGCTTCTTTGGTAATTCCCAAATACTAAGAAGATATCCTTAGTCACCCCATTTGAGCCATAGACATTATGAAAGGAGATCTCTTGTGATTAAGCCATGAAACATCAATAGCCCGGAGATGGTAGCTTTTCATGACATTCAGTTATTAGAAAATAAATAAACTTTACATACATCATTTACCCTATCTGACCCGAAGGATAAAAAATCAAAGTCAAACAAAATTGTTCATTTGGTCAAAGTGCCAAATAAAGTACAAAAAATAAAAGCCTAATGAGAATCTTCAATATCTCAAACAAAAGTTAGGGCAAATGAAATGCAATATTAAAGACCAACAAGAGAAATATTCACATCCTATTGGGTAAGGTTACAATATTGGCCTACCACATTATAAGAATCCAATTAAATCCTAATAATTGAATGTCATGTTAGAAAACTATTGAAAGAATAGGACAAAGGAGAAAGAAGAAATGAGTATGAGAAACACATATTTGAGCCTTATATCTTTTCTTAGAAACCCTCAGCCAGACCACGATATAAGCTTAAAAAGACCTTGTTGAGGATTGGTTTGCCTAAGATTCACACTATGGCAAAGAAACGATGACTCCACTAAACTGAATTTTTTATAAAAACATATCATTTAATGCATGGAGTAAATTATCCCTCTTTAAGATCACCATCACAATCATCACATCATTATTCGAACCCCAAATACAACTTTAATTCCATATTTAATTCTCTCATCATCACTTATAGCCCAAACACTAGTCAACTTTGCATGATCGTTGTTTAATATTTCTTCTTAAAGAGATATGCATGAAATAGAGAGCAATAAATCAAAGGAATAATTACCCAATCTGGGGCAGTTTTTGAGATGATCATTGTGTAAGTCCTCTCGAGTTAAAGTCTGTCAAGACAATGTGAATAAAAGGATAACCCCCAGTATCTCATACTAGGGCAATTTATTGGGGTGAGTCCCACTTTTCTCAAATCGAAAAGTTTCACGAAGCCCAAAAGTGGGGCAAATTTTACATAAGGGTGTAAAAAAACAAAAACAAAACAAAATAAAACAAAAAGAGTGCTAGGTTGAAAACCCGCAATTGGGGCCATAAGTAAAGGAGAGCGGTACCAAGTCGAAAACATGAAAAGGCAATTTAGTATCATTACAGAAAGAGAGAACTCTTGACAGATACCTACATTGGGTATTATGGGCAAAAATTATGGAAAGCTAAATGAACACCTTTATGCAAATGTCCGTTATAGTTTAAGCAAACTGGGGCAATCAAATTATTTCCTCCTAAGGAAAATAAGCAATCAAATTTTATCTCTCGAGGGTGAAGTTTTAAACAACTGATATTGGGGCAACATTATTGGGATAATTGTTCTTCTCAATACAACATTGGGACAAAAGCAATCCGTAGATCATCCAAGTCAGCAGTAGGTAAAAAATGGGTTCACATTTTAGTTGAGCTCAACAAAAGGAGACACAATTTATATATCAAAGACAATTCAGGAGCGCACTAGAACAATGGTGCATAGTTTATACCCTTCATTTCATCACATTCACAATTCATGTATGACAAACATCCCACATAACATACTCTCAAACATTAATTCATTATTTTACATTCATCAAAATCAAAATTTCCAAGTCCAGTACCTCGATGTGAAATCTAAACTTTCTAGGTCTTGTACCTCGACGTGAAATATATGCTTTTCGGGTCTCGTATCTCGATGAGCATTCAAAATCAAGCTTTTCGGGTCTTGTACCTTGAAGTGCAATCTAAACTTTTCGGTTCCTGTACCTCGATGTGAAAATTTAATACTTTCCGATTCCTGTATCTCGATGTGAAATTTAAACTTTCCGGGTCCTGTACCTTAAAGCATAATCTAACTTTTCAGGTCCTGTACCTCAACGTGAAATATATGCTTTTCGGGTCCTGTACCTCGATGAGTATTCAAAACAAGCTTTTCGGGTCCTGTACCTCGAAGTGTAATCTAAGCTTTTCGGGTTCTGTACCTCGACGTGCAATCTAAGCTTTCTAGGTCATGTACCTCAACGTGAAATATATTCTTTTCGGGTCCTATACCTCGATGAGCATTCAAAACCAAGCTTTCTAGGTCATGTACCTCGAAGTGTAATCTTAGCTTTCCGGGTCCTGTACCTCAACGTGCAATCTAAACTTTCCGGGTCTTGTACATTGATGTGAAATATATGCTTTCCGGGTCTTGTACCTCGATGAGCATTCAAAACCAAGGATTCTAGGTCCTTTACCTCAAACTAAAATTTAGGCTTTTCCGGGTCCTGTACCTCGATGAGCATTCAAAATCAAGCTTTCCAGGTCCTGTACCTTTAAGTGCAATCTAAAATTTTTGGGTCCTGTACCGCGATGTGAAAATCTAAAACTTTTCGAGTCCTGTACTCGAAGTGCAATATAAATTGTCCAGGTCCTGTACCTCGATGTGATATTTAAACTTTCCGGGTCCTGTACCTCGATGAAAATTTTAAACTTTTCAGGTCATGTACCTCGATGAGAAATTTAAACTTTCGGGTCTTATACCTCGACGTGAAATATAAGCTTTCCGGGTCCGCACCTCGATGAGCATTCAAAATCAACCTTTCCAGGTCCTGTACCTCGATGTAAAACTTAAACTTTTCAGGTCCAGTACATCGACGTGAGATTTAAGCTTTCCAGGTCCCATACCTTGATGTGCGATGTAAACATTCTAGGCCTCGTGCCTGAAATTTTAAAATTTGAGGGCTCCTTGCTTGACGACCTCAAATTGAACATTTGAGGACCCCGTGCTTGACGATCTCGAAGTCAATCTTTACAGGCCTCGTGCCTGGTGTTTTAAAATTTGGGGGCATCATGTTTGACGATCTCAAATTGTACATTTGAGGACCCCGTGCATAATGACCTCGAAGTCAATCTTTCTAGGTCTCGTGCCTGACGTTTTAAAATTTGAGGGCTATGTGCTTGACAGCCTCAAATTATACCTTCGAGGATCCCATGCTTGACAACCTCGAAGTCAATCTTTCAAGTCCACGTGCTTGACGTTTTATAATTTTGAGGGCTCCATGCTTGACAACCTCAAATTATACCCTCGAGGACCCTATGTTTGACGACCTCGAAGTCAATCTTTACAGGCCTCGTTCGTGACGTTTTATAATTTTGAGGGCTCCATGCTTGACGACCTCAAATTGTACCCTCGAGGACCCCGTGCTGGACGATATCAAAGTCAATCTTTCCAGGCCTCATGCTTGACGTTTTATAATTTTGAGAGCTCCGTGCTTGACGACCTCAAATTGTATCTTCGAGGATCTCATTCTTGACGACCTTGAAGTCAATCTTTCTAGGCCTGTGCCTAACATTTTTAAAATATGAGGGTTTGTGCTTGACGACCTCAAATTGTACATTCGAGGGATCCCGTGCTTGACATTTTTTATAATTTTGAGGGCCCCATGCTTGATGACCTCAAATCATACCTTCGAGGACCTTGTGCTTGACGACCTTAAATAATACCTTAAAGGACCCCATGCTTGACGACCTTGAAGTAAATCTTTTGAGGACCCCGTGCTTGACAACCTCAAAATCAATTTTTTCCAGGTTCCATGCCTGGTGTGAAATAAATTCTCAAGTTCCGGCAGTACACCGACCTGCGTTCTTGGTCCTTAACCTAGTGTCATCCAAATTCTGGCACTACACCGACCTGCGTCTTTGGTTTCACCATTTTCACTCTAAGTTCTGGCAGTACACCGATCTACATTCTTGGTTTTTATCCTTGTGTCTCTAAATTTCGGAAGTACACCGACCTGTCTCTTTGATTTCACCTTTTCACCCCAAGAAGTCAGTACACCGACATACGTTCTTGGCTTTTATCCTCATGTCTCCAAATTCCGGTAGTACACTGACCTACATCTTTGGTTTCACCTTTTTCACCTCAAGTTCTAGTAGTACACCGACCCGTGTCCTTGGTTCACTTCCACTTTCTACCACACCTTTCGAGATTAATCTCGAATCATCGTGAAGGCAACTTTGCTCAGCAAAGACGATAGAAACTTTTAGATAGTGAGAATTTGTTAGGTAAGTTTTTATGGGCCTTAACAATCAGGTAAGTTTTTATGAGCCTTAACAATATTAGTATTCATTTATTTACTAGTTACTTACCGTGATATATCTCAAACCTCAGTTTGTTTACTATCATGTACGCAACAAGTAAAGAGAGACAACTGTGAATATCGATTTTTGTTCAGCCCATAATACTATTTCAAAAAAATGACAAATAAATAATACAAATGTTTTTGGGTATATCAAATAATGACATTTTTAGGTATCCCAAACCACCCATAACTCGACAATAAAAAACCAACTTCTCTATACATTCACTAATAAGAATGAGGATCTTCTGTCCCTAAAAAATCACGTCCCCATGTATCAAACCAATCAAACACTACCAACTAGCATAAAAAAGTTATTTTATCATTTTGTGATTTTTATTTTTAAGTAGATGACAATTTCCTATTGGGTTGGAACACAATGAGACACAAAAAAGTGGGACAGGTGATCCCCATTCCACTAATAACCACTATCCAACTTTTTCCTTAACCACCATCCACGTTTTCACCCCACAAACCCACCACCACTTTCTTCTTCTTTCTCCTATAAAACACTATATAGCACTTTAGTCAGAGGGGGCACTTTTTTTTTTCTACCCTCACTTCTCACTCACAATTTTCACGTGCCACTATAAAAAAGATCACACACAATATGAGGTAGAGGATTTCATGTGAGAGATAGGTTTCTAGGAAGTCTTTTCCTGGAGGTACAAAAAACCCATATTCATCTTAGAAAATAATGTCTTCTTCTTCATTTATTATCATCAAAACACAATCCCCAAAAACTACCATGTTCAACATCCTAGACCACTATTAAAGTTTATCCTATTCTATCTCACCTCAAGAACCATCACCCATCGAAGCCACAGAACTGTGAACCTCATCCATTGGGCAAAGGGGAACTCCCCTCAATGTCATCCTCTTCACGGTAATGCACCAGGACCGACGAGATTGGGAAAGAAATGGTGCTGGACTGCTGGTCCACCGCGACACCTTACGCAAGGCACGTCGGCGCCCCACGCTCGACCTCGCTGCAGAAGCTTGGTCCCGACAACCTCCTCCATGGATGAGTTCATCCATTGTTGTTCTCCAAGTTGTCTAGTATCCCTTTAAGGTTTCAGTAACCTTCTTTTTTTTCTTTTCACAGTTCAAATGTTGCGTTTGAATGCCTTTTGCTTTTCAATTATCATCTACATCTAAAGAAAATGGAATGGGATCACCTGTCCTAAAATCAATGTGTTCTCATGTCCCAAACTAATATAATTTTTGCAAGTAATGTAGATATGTTACTTTAAGTTTTTTTAATTTATTTTTAATTAAGTTTCAATTTTTTATTGGACGGGACAAGTGATGTGTATCCAAGAAAATGATGTTACAAAGCTTTTGTTGAAAAAGTCTATGTGTGATTTCTTTGGTTTTTATTGTGTTTCCTGACATATAGTACAATGTGTTTAATATATTATGTTTATTTGTGTGTTTTCGAATAACGTGTAAATAACGGGAAATGCATAATATATATAATATATGATGCCACTTCCTTATGTTAAAATTTTGTTCCCTTTGTCTACAATTTAATAATCTCTCTAATAATAAAAATATTAAACTATGTGCACATTATTACTTAATCTGTTACATTATGTGTGTTGATAAAATAAAACAATTCTTAAGTTTAACAATAAGAGATTTAATTCAAATATTTTTATATGAGCAAATAAATTATGATAACTTTTTGAGGATTAATCAAAGAATGGAAGCCGGTCGTGATAAGACTTTTTCTCCTCATATCATCATTGAACAGTCGCGTTATGACGTTTCTTCTCATTCCATTAATTTCTAACTTAACAATAAAACCAATAAATATATTATAATTATTTTCAAACCTTTTTGAAATGGGATACGGTGTGGATATTAGTTTTGGCTGCTTCACCCTTTTTAAAGAGACAATTATTTTACCGATAAATCATTTTAAAACTAGAACTACGTAGTCTTGATTTCCCTATTGCATATAGGGATACGTAAGAGCAAGATGAACTATTGTCAGACACAAAAAAAAACATTTTGTGTAAACAATTTAATTTAAATAAATCAAGGGTATTTAATTCAGGCAATTAGTTAGGATATCATTTAATTATGGGCGGACGAGGTGCTAATACCTTACTTGATCCGTAATCGACTCCTAAACTCAAACTCTGATATCAAAGACCATTTTATCCTAATTTGATCTTAAATTGAGTTTTCCACATTTTAACCACAAAAGACGTGATGATTACTCCTAAAGAGGTCGCGTAGCAGAAAATCAGAGCTCGACACCATATTTTTTATTTTTGATAAAGAATTTGAGTCCTTGCTAAACTTTGAAGCGATTATGAAAGGAGCTGAAGCTAGGGGTGTGAAGTTTACTTATGATATGGTAGAGACAACAAAATATATAGACATTCGTAAAATGTTCCTTCTTCTTTATTTGGAACTAGAGGGTTCTAGTTGACCACTTTCTTTTCCGATGAAACATTGTTTTATGTTGAGAACTCGTATGCTAGTTGATCCTTTTTTCTCTTTAGAGTTAAAACTGAGATTTGTATAGACTCATATTGTACAATAGGTTCACAAAGGGGCAAGGATTTTCTGGGTCGAGTTTGAGTTATATGGTGCTAATCTTTTGGTTGGAGTGGTTGTTGACATTGCTTTGCTGGGTATGTTAGCACCGTATTATAAAATCATGAAGCATTCTGTTTCCATGTCAAAATTTTTGCTTGGCCATATTCGACATGTCTTTGCAACTTTTCCTAGTAGTGTTTTCTAAGCGGAAAGGTCAGGATTTAAGTTCTCTATGCAATAAAGCATTGGTACATACTTGTATGGAAAATGATTACATGTCCCAAAACTTCCTATCTCTATGTTTAAAGCCAATCACATTACAACAAGTAATAAAAAAAATTATTTTTAGCTTTTATGATTTTTTTCTTAATTAGTTGACACTTTTTTATAGGATTGGTATACATTGAGACACCAAATCTTGGGACAGATGATCTCCATTCATACTTCTATACGGATCAATATCTCATGTCCCAATCCATATCCCCATTTGTGTCTCAAGCCAATTAAATATGTTATTTAATTAAATAGAAAAATTATATTACTTAGTATAAATCTATTCGTCATAAATAGGGAGGGGCAAAGTTTTTGTGACAAAGAAACTATGTCCCTTCTATATGTGTGCATTATATGGATCAATTGGCTTTGGCTATGATCTTATTGGTCAATAAATTGCAAACATGCTATGAATACCTAAATAACTTTAAAATTTTATTTATTAGTGCAAAATGATAAGATATATACAAAATTTTTGATGGACTTGTTTCTTCCCAGATAAATTTGGATCATTTTAGATTATTACTGAATTAATAATGAGTCGAACATCACTGTCCACCCGCCAGAGGTGGATTGAGCCCTTTGAAAACGTCATTAATGTGTCTCTGACTTGACATTAATGTATATTTGACTTGTCATTAATGCATCTATGTCTCGTCATTAATGTGTCATGACTTGCCATTAATACGTCCCTGACATTCTACCTATCACGCTGCCTGCAAAATCCTACCTGCCCCCTGACAAATCGACAATAGCAGACCTATAGGGTGAATAAGGACAACCCAACATGCTTTCCCCGTACCAACGAGGCATTTGCCAATAGTCGGATGTCACGTCAACCCCTCCAACCTACTATAAATATGAGATCATCACACATGAAGTATCAATTAATTATCATTCCCTTATTTATTGCTTGCACTTATTGCTCTTGCTTTAACTTCTCTCTTATTTACTCTCATTCTCTCTCTAGAGACTTTATACTGACTTGATCATTAGAGAACCTTTTCAGGTACCTTCCACAGCGGGTCCAGACGACATTCCAACCAATATTCATGATTACTTCTACTCAACCAGACACTTGATATCGACCATACCCAATCAACACTAAAGAACATTGGCGCCGTCTGTGGGAAACCTACAATATGGTGACCACCCGTAACCAAGCTCAACCATTAAGCCAAGTAGAACCACTCACCACAAACATTCCTCCAAACCACGACACTCCTTCCATCGACCTTTCAGCACTAGTACAACCATCCCAACAAGCAAGCCAAAGTCATGCCCCCAACCCTAGCCCAAAAGCACCTACTACTCAATAACTTCTCCAAATGATCCAAACCTAAGGCAAGATCATCTAACAGTAGGCCCAACTATTAGCCGAACTCCGCCAACATAGACCTAAGCCTAGTAATAGACCCTTGCGGCCAGTTGCTGATTAGCTCCGAAGAGTCTGTCGAAGCTTCCTGGCTTATAGCTCCCCAAACACAAAAACCACCCAGATAACTCGTCCATCTGACTATAGCTCCTTATGAGCAACACACCCCTTCACAGAAGCAATCATGTCCTCACCACTCACTAAAAATCTAACCTGCTCAAACAACATCGACCAACATGATGGGACCACTGACCGGCAAGACCACCTAGATGCCTTTGATGCCTCTTTGCTTTTCCATGGGGTGACTGGCCCCATCATGTGCCGAGCCTTCTCTTTCACTCTAAAATGTGCTGTGTTGTAGTGGTTTACATGGCTAACACTAAATAGTATTGATCAGTGGACAACTCTTTCTAATGGGTTCAACATCCGGTTTACAACAAGCAAAGAACAACCCCAATCTTCATATAACCTATCTGGTATACGACATGAACTATATGAGCCTCTCCGAGGTTACTTAAACAAGCTCAACACGAAGGCCATGAAAGTTCGCATCTTGAGTCTAGAAGTGGCGGTACATATTTTGGTGACAAGATTGCACGATGGCCTCTTTAGGCAAGAATTGGCCAAGTATTCGGGCCTCACCTTGGAAGATCTCTAGTCAAAGGCCTAACATTTTATTAACCTAGAAGAAACTCATCCCACCCGCCAATCATCCGAACATGGAGAATAGCAACCCCCTCACGGGAAGCCAAGCAACCAAAAATCCATGAACATCCGTAAGATGACCCACCCTAACCACCCAAGAAACCAAAATACTCCACCTACACTCGCCTCAATGCTAGCTGCACCAGGATACTGCAAGAAATCATGGCCACTCATCTGGTCCAGCTCTCTAAGTCTAAACCGGGGAGCAAGCTGGGGACCCAAGACCGTTCCAAGTATTGTGATTTCCACACCTTTTTTGGGCATGTCACAAAAGAGTATACCTAGCTGCAGAACACCACTGAAGATCTGATTCAAGCTAACCATTTACAACACTTCATTGCTCAGGCCTGGTAGAGACGGTCACCATCACCATGTTGATCTAGTCTTTCTAAGAGACGTGCCCCCCTCCCCCAAACTCAATAGGAACATCCTCCAAACAAGGATCGCAGAGACAGGTATCGCCCCAGTAACCGGCGATAGAGGAGTCTAGTGGACATCAATACAATATCAGATGGATTCGCCGTAAGGGCACCTCCAAGGCCAAGGCAGCCCAGAAAAGGTATGTTCGGGATGTCATGCAGGAAACTGTCCAGAATCCTCGCCAACACCATGAGAGTAGGGTGGCACCCCCGATCTCCTTTGATGATTGTGATTATGAAGGTGTCGTCCCCAGTCATGATGATCCCCTCGTCATCACCACCAAGATGAATAACAAAAATGTTGGGAGGCTATTCGTCGATCAGGGCAGTTCAGCGGATATTATATTCTAAGACGTATTGGTCAAGATGGAATTAAAAGATAGAGACTTATTACCTTATGACGGTCAGCTAGTCGGTTTCACTAGGCAAGGGATCACCCTTCGCGGCTATGTTGACATCTAGCTTACTATAGGGGAGCAACCCCTAACCAGGAGAATCCAGGCAAAGTTTCTGGTCATTGATTTTAGCTCTGCCTATAACGCCATACTCAACCAACCAAACGTTGAATCATCTCGAAGCAGTGGTCTCCATTCTGTATCTATGCTTGAAGTTTCTCTCGTCTGATCTCCGGGTATGCACTGTGGAAGGGGATCAACATAGTGCAAGAAGTTATTATCAGATGAGCATCTGCCCAAGTCACACTTCAAAGCAAACGCCACCCTGATGAAAAGGCAGCAGGGTGTGCACCTAGTCGAATTGGATGCTAGAGTAGACGAATGAGAGTTTCGCACTCAGCCTGAGGGAGAAAACACTTCTCTTCAACTTGGGCCCTCAAAAGAAAATTTGGTTTATATTGGCAGCGCTCTCACTGAGGCTCAAAAGTCAAGGTTAATTAAATGCTTGAAGACCAACAAAGAGGTTTTTGCTTGGTCAACTGCAGACATGCCGTGGATTGACCCCTCAGTCGTTGGCCACCGACTAACCACCAACCCGGCGAAAAAAACCAGTGACCTAGAAGAAAAGGAAGATGGGCACCAAAGAATAGGCGAGGTTTCTCAAAAAATTTCTGCGCTTCTAGAATCTGGGTTTCTCCTGGAGATTGCTTATGCCACCTAGCTATCCAACATGGTATTAGTTAAGAAATCGTTAGGGAAGTGGCAAATGTGCATGGATTATATGGATCTGAACAAACTTTGCTCGAAATACCCATATCCCCTCCTAAACATTGATCAACTAGTGGACAACTCCTCTGGGTATCAATATTTATCATTCATGGACGCTTATTCCGGCTATAATCAGATACTCATGTATCCCTTAGATCGATACAAGACTACTTTCATCATGCCCAAGGCTGACTATTACTACACGATCATGCCTTTTGGGCTAAAAAACATAGGAGCCACATATTAGAGAATGATGAATATTGTGTTTGGGGATTAGATTGTGAGGCATATGGAGGTCTACCTGGGCGTCATTTTCAGCTGGTTGTGTAAGTTTAATATGCACCTCAATCCGGATAAATGTATTTTCAGGGTTGAAACCGGAAAGTTCCTGGGATTTATGTTAACAAGTCAGGGCGTAGAGGCAAATCCAGCAAAATATCAAGCGGTTATAGACATGCGCAACCCTCGCTCGGTCAAAGAGGTCCAATAGTTGAATGGGTAATTGGCAGTGTTATTCAGATTCCTCCCCGCATCCGCCAAGCATTCCATCCCACTCTTTTAACTCCTCAAAAGGAGCAAAAAATTTTGATTGGTCGGATACCTGTGAGGAGGCCTTTCTGATCTTCAAGCAATACTTGGCTACTCCTCTAGTGCTTTCTAAGCTTGAACCTTCCGAAATACTTTATGTCTACCTCGCAGTAACTGATGAGGCCACGGCGAGCGCCCTAGTCAGAGAAAGTGAAGAAGGTCAACATCCGGTTTATTTCACAAGGAAAGCTTTGCAGGGTCTTGAGCTCAGGTACCAGAAATTGGAAAAAAAAAATTGCTTATGCCCTCTTGGTGGCAACAAGACGACTACGACAGTATTTTCAATCTCATCCTATAATGGTCATAACTAATCATCTGATCCAACAAATCATGCACAAGCCTGAACTAGCCGAACGAATGATCTATTGGTCTATTTAGCTATAACAATTTGATACACGGTACGATCCCATGATAGTTATCAAGAGCCAAGTCTTGGCTGATTTTGTTGTCAAGATGATCGCGCAACCAAATAATCCTGGGCAGATTTGGACGACCTATGTAGATGGCTCATCCAATCCTCAAGGCAGTTGAGCTGGTATATGGTTGGATAATGGCCAAGGTGTGACCATTGAACACTCGTTGACCTTCACCTTTCCCACATCGAACAACCAAGCCGAGTGTGAAGCCTGTATCGCTGGTTTGTAGTTAGCCAGAGAGGTCGATGCAGAAAAGGTGGCAATATGTAGTGATTCACAACTCTTTGTCTCGCAGATAACGGGTGCCTAACAAACTAAGGATATGTTATTAGGAAAGTACCTGGAAAAGGTTAAAGAGTTGATGGCTAAGTTTGAGGCAACCTCCATCTAAGATGTCCCAAGGGAGTAGAATGTCCGAGCAGATATCCTATCCAAACTGGCTAGTACAAAGACCTAGACTAGAATAGGTTGGTGGTTGAGGGAAAAGTTTTGTGACCCAATGTCATGGCTGTTGAACAGATACAAATCTCAAACAAGTGGACCGACCCCATTATTAGGTACTTGCTGAACGATGACCTTCCCACCGACCAGAAAGAAAGACAAGGTTTCTATGATACAGTTCATGATTTACAATAATACAAGGCTATTGTCGCGCCACGATTTTCGGCTACACGACCTCTTTCACGATCGCCACCACGTCTTTAACGGTTAATACGTGGAAAACTCTATTTGAGCCTATTTAGGAAAAAATGGTCTTTTATACCAGAGTTATGAGTTTAGGAGTCGATTACAGATTGGGGAAGATATTAGTATCCCGTCCGCCTATAATAAAATGGTACCCTAACTAATTGCATGTATTAAATTTACCTTAATTTATTTAATTAGAAAAATTAAATTATGAAAAAAAACAAAATATTTGTTTATTTATTTTTGTTTTTGACAAGAATTAATCTTGCTCCTACGTATCCCTAAATGTTTAGGAAATCAAGACTATATAGTTCTAAAAAAGGATATTGATTTATAGAAAAATTAGTTGAGTTGTATTTATCTCTCTTAAGAAGGATGAAGTAGCAAATACTAATGTCTGCACCGTATCCCATCTTCAAGAGGTTTGAAAATAAATAAATTTTATCAACTTCAAGAAGAATGAAGCAGCAAAATCTAATGTCCACACCACATCTCATCTCAAAGAAGTTTGAAAAAATTATAATATTTTTAGTCTTATTGTTGTAGTCATTTAAATTAAGAATTTTTTTTATCAATTGGGAATTAAAACGAATGAATACAAGCGTCGTAACACACGACCATTCGAAAATGATATGAGGATGAGAAGTGATATCACGACTCACCTCCTTCTTTAATTAATTCGAAAGAAAGTTATATATTTTTTGTAAACATTAATAAATAAAATTGTCGTTTGAAACAAATTTTAATAGTCATTTGAGTTATAACCAATAAATTCTAGATAAAAAGATTGATTACTTGTCAGTGACTATGTTGATTATTTTTTTATTGCATTTTTCATATTTTATTATTATTTTTATTGTTTAGAACTATATAGTAATCCATCAACAATGTGCATTTTGAATGAGATCATATATGGCTAATTTTGTCAAACTCTTAGAGATCGTATTGAAAATTTTATTTCATGAAGAGGTTGTGTTCAGGGAATACATATGTTATGCATTAATAACTAAATGGAGGGTTAAAAACTAGAGAAACTAATTAAAGGGACTTACCTGAATTCGCGTGCCAAGCTCTAACTGGAGGATAGTGAGGGTTGACATTGCGTGAGCGGGGGCCAGTATAGAGTATCAGGGTTTGATTTGGCGGTACTGTAGACTTTTTTGAGGGAACACACCTTTCTCTCTCTTACTTTTCTAGGATTGCTCTTTTTAGTCGTTTACTTTTGTTAGCTTTGGATGTATGAGGAATTTTGTTATTTATAGCCTTTTCTAATTAGAACATGTGCTAATGTGGAGGTGATATTTTAATTAAAGGAATAGAGGAAGTTAAGGGGAATAGAATCAAATTTAATCTCTATTAAAATATGAATTATGATATATAAATCAAAATTCGAATTTCACTTAAAAATAATTAATTAAAAATTCGAATTTACATATTTCTTATTTTTGAACACTTAAAAAATGCTATTTTTTTAATAGAAAATGCTCAAACAATTTTCTTATAAATTCTAAAATTATTTTAATCCAACAAGTATAAAATTGACTTCAAAGTGCTTAAAAGTGACTATGAAATCTTTATTTGAGTTTAGTTTTTTTTTCTAACCTCTTATAAAAGTATTGCTTTATTTTGTAGCGTCATAAAAAATATTTTTTTCTCATTTTTATAAGAGTAAATTATACTGACACCCCCTGAGTTTTAGTGAAATTATACAAACCACCCCTCACTTTTCTACACATACACAAATCTCCCTCATTTTTATACTTTCATTACACTGACCACCCCGACATGAGAAATAAGTGTAATTTTGTGAACAAAAAATGTGATAAATGCAATTAAGTTAAACAAAACATAATATATTGTGGAGACAAGTCCAAATAATATATGAGTCGATACCTATTTATTATTTTTGGTTCGTTATGATATAGTATAAGAGCGATTTAAACAATATCTTTTAGAATTGTTGATTCATTTTGTAACCAAAAATAGTAAAGATACATTAATTTGTATATTGTTTGGATTTTTTCTTACTATATACCATGTTTTGTTTAACTTAATTGCATTTATCACATTTTTTGTTTAAAAGATTACACTTATTTCTCATGCAGGGGTGGTCAGTGTAATGAAAGTATAAAAACTAGAGGAAGTTTGTGTAGGTGTAGAAAAAGTGAGGGATAATTTGTGTAATTTCACTAAAACTCATGGGGTATCAGTGTAATTAACTCTTTTTATAATGCAAACGGAAACTAAGGGTGATTGTCATGGTAAGATTTTTTTTTCTAAAATTGATTCTAGATAATAAGTGATCATTATTCACTTAAAATCCATTTTAAATTTCTATTTAAATAAAAGACCAATAATGGATTCAATATATGTTATTATGCAGTCATTGATCATCCATTAAATATTCATATCAGCATTATCTTTTTTATTTTTGGATACAATTTTTGCGAGGGAATTGAAATAAACCCCATTATATGTTAAGGAATTCATTTAAACCCCTTTTTGAAATTCAATTTGAGATTGGATTTTATGAGTTTCCAAAAAAATATTTTTACTTGGTTATTATTTAAAACTGCAACCTCAATTAATTTGATTTTGAATCTACTTGATTTTCGAATTTTGAGATGGCAATCCCCGAGTTAAACCCTTGGTAAAATTTGAATAAAAAATGAATCCTTTAATGACATAATTCTTTTTTTCAAAGCACTTCATGCAACCTAATCAAATTCATATACAATATATTTGATTTGATGAGATTTGCATCTAAATTTTTTTTATGGAAAATTTGGGTTTTTGAAGTAATTTTTGGGCTGGACAAAATTTGGTGTTCACAGCTGTCCCTCTTTACTTGTTGTTTATTAGGTAGCACACAAACTGAGGTTTGGGTGCTATCATGATAAGTAACTAGTAAAGAAAGGAACGCTAATTTTCTCGAGGTCCAAAAAGACTTTATATTGTGGTGTGGTAGAGAGTGAAGTCTGGCCAAGAACGCAGGTTTGTGTGTTGCCGAACTTTGGAAGAAAAAGATAAAGCCAGGAACGAAGGTCTGTGTGCTACCGAAACTTGGGGAAAAAGGTGAAGTCAATGACGCAGGTTTGTGTACTGCTAAAGCTTGGAGACCCAACGATAAAGCCAAGGAAACAGGTTTGTGTGCTGCCAAAACTTGGGAAAAAAGGTGAAGCCAAGGATGCAGGTTTGTGTACTGTCGAAACTTGGGAAAAAAGGTGAAGCCAAGGATGCAGGTTTTTGTACTGCCGAAGCTTGGAGACCCAAAAATAAATCCAAGGATGCAGGTTTGTGTGCTGTCAAATCTTGGAAAAAAAATGTAAAGCCAAGGACGCAGGGTTGTGTACTGCCGAAGCTTGGAGACCAAAAGATAAAGCCAAGGACGCAGTTAGGTGTGCTTCCAAAACTTGGGAAAAAAGGTGAAGCCAAGGATGCATGTTTGTGTACTGCCGAATCTTGGAGACCGAAAGATAAAGCCAAGGACGCATGTTTGTGTGCTGCCGAAACTTGGGAAAATGGTGAAGTCAATGGCGCAGGTTTATGTACTGCTGAAACTTGGGAAAATGTTTGAATGTTTGTCTATTTGTTTTTTGTATGAAAGTAGCCGAATGTTGTTTATGTATGCTATGAATGTTCATGTTTGACATTTTTTTCTTGTATATTTTGATGTTTTTTTAATATGAATGTTGTATGCTACGAATGCTAATGTGGTGTATTTTATAAATTTTATCCTTAAGGATATATTGTTAGCTTTTATAGTCATTGTTCTGTCACATCCTCCACACCTGATCAATTAGATGATTTGGCCTCATTGGAGATTGTCGTTAGTGGTAGTGATTATTTTGATGTCATCCTTTTTTTAGAGGTTAGTCACACACTCTTTTTTTTGGTGATGGGGCATTTTTTAAATACTGATTTGGTTGATATATTTAAATTTCGCCAGATAGTACAAATAACAAATGATGCAACAAATTTTTTATTTCATATCAATCAAGATGAATACAAAGTTTGTATATGGATTTTGGGCTAACGTGGTGCACAATGGTTTTGAAAAACAACCCATGTTAGTTTGCCTTCATACAATCCATGATTGTCCCAAAAAATTGCCTAAGTATATCAGGGTGAACTCTGCTTATTTCCAAAAATTTGTGTGCCATCCTTCGTCTCGATTTTGTGTGCCATCCAAAAAATTTCCCCAGTGTCCAATTTATGCCAAATGACACATTTTCCGCTATGTCCCTAAATTTTGCTTAGGCCGCCCTTTTGGGTTATCAAACTAACGGGTTTCATCCTTTTCCATTTTTCTCTTTATTCATATTTTAGAGTATGTTTGTATTCATCACATCATGCAAATGATAATTTTGAGTTTTCTTTGGAGTCAGTTTTCTTTATCCCGACATAAATCTTAGACAGATCAATCTTCTACAAGGACTTTTTAAGCTTGTATTGGGGTCTATCTAAATTTGGTTTTGAAGGACAAATGTATAAGGCTCAAAATGTGTTTTCCACCATCCATCTAATCTTTCTCTTTTTTCCTATTTCCAATTTTTTACTCTTATTGCTTTAGTTATGTCAAGAGAATTATACGTTTATTTTTTGGTGTTTACTTCTCATTGTCCTAACTTTTGCCTAAGACTCTTATTTCTTATTGGGCCTTTTATGCCTCTCGATTGCCTCACTTTTAACATGAAAAGTTGGAAAACTACCATTTCCATAGGTTATATAATTCTTCATGGTTTTTTTGTTGAAACAAACTTTTTTCCTCATTTCCTAGCTCAAAGGGGTGACTAGGGGTATCTTCGATAATGTTTGGGTAATAACAAGGAAGCCTTGTGTCTTTAGAAAGATCTGTCTAAGAATCTATACCATATAGATTTATTGATACATCATTCTCCTTAAAATGCAGGGGTATGCAAGGATGTGTGTGATCAATACACTAATACTCTTTTATTTTCTTTTTTTTTTGTTTTTGTTCTTCTTCTTTTTTTGTTTTTATTTTAGAAAGGTCTCTTAAGCATAGAATTTCTTCATAGCATTAGAATTTGTGGACACGGGTAGATCATATCCATCCATGGTGGTTAGTATCAGTGCTCCTCCTGAGAATGGAACTTCATAGCTTGTGGTCCACTTTCCTCTAAGTACTTTTGGATTCGGAGTATGTTTTTTGAGCATCAAGTCTCCTTCCTGAAAGTGGCATGGACGAGCCGTCTTCGCAAACGCCCTCATGATCCGTCTCTAGTATAACTGGTCATGGCATATGGCAGCCAACCTCTTACCATCTATCATATTCCGCTGATCATATCGGGCCTGGACCTACTCTGATTATTCTAATCTTGATTCTGCCATAATTCTGAGGGAGGGAATCTCTACTTCGACAGGAAGGACGACTTCCATCCCATATACCAATAAATATGGTGTTGCCCTAGTTGAGGTGCGAACTGAACTGAAATACCCATGTAGAGAAAACGGTAACATATCATGCCAGTCCTTATAGGTCACTACCATCTTCTGAATAATCTTCTTGATATTTTTATTCGTCGCCACTACTGCTTCGTTCATCTTAGGGCGATAGGATGAAGAAGTGTGATGCTTGATTTTGAATTCACTACACATCTCCGTCATCATCTTATTATTTAGGTTGGTGGCGTTGTCTTTAATGATTTTACTAGGCAGCCCGTATCTGCATACCAACTCTTTCTTAAAAAAATTGAGCACAACTTTTCTAGCTACCTTAGCATATGAGCATGCTTCGACCCATTTAGTGAAGTAGTCAGTTTCCACTAGAATGAAGCAACAACCTGTCTCTATTGTCAACCAAAAGTATCTGGCTCTTATGGTATTTCGAGCCATAAAGTTCCCATTTGTATGAGTTCCACATGACCCCTCGTGAACATCCTTGAGGGTCATCTCAACTTCCTTCTCTTCTATGCATCTAAGCAGCACCATATCATGATTCATTTTGTAAATATTATCCCCTTCAAGAAAGAAACTCATGGCCAACCTTCTCAATGTTCTTTTATCAGTCTCACATGCATTACAAGAGTATTCCTTTTTCTAGATGTACTCCTCGATGTCATGGTACCAAGGTTTTCCATCTTTGTTTACCTTAATAGTGCAACAATAAATTGGTTGGTCTCTACTTTCTATCTTTATGAGAGGTTGATCATTCCCACTTACGTGAAACATTGCAGATAACATGGATAAGACATCAGCCATCCTATGATCATCACGTGGAATATGGTAGAAGTCGATATGTTCAAATTGCTCAATCATTTTATGCATGTACTCTTTGTAAGGTACTAGCTTGCTATCCCGAGTTTCCCACTCTCCTTTCAATTGATGGATTACTAAGGCTAAATCTCTAAAGACTTCCAAGGTTTTAACCCTTCTTTCCATAGCTACTTGTAAACCTAGGGCACATGCCTCATACTCGACTATGTTGTTGGTGCAATCGAAGCATAATATGGTAGTGATGAAAGTGAATTTTTTTTGGGGAAACTAGTACAACTCCTACTTCGTGTCCTAGTGCATTGGATGCTCCATCAAAAACTAGTGTCCATACTTCTTATATAATTGTCTCTCCTAATGACAGATTCATTATGTTCTCATCTAGGAACTCCTGGTGCATCGACCCATGCCTCTCAATGGGTTGATTAGCAAGAGAATCTACAAGAACACTGCCTTTGATTCCTTTCTGTGTCACATATATTATATTATACTCTGATAGCAAGACTTGCCACCTAGAAATTCTCCCTGTTAATATGGATCTTTCAAAGATGTATTTGATGGGCTCCATTTTGGAAATCAACCAGGTTGTATGGCTTAACATGTATTGCCTCAAGCGTCGGGATGCCCAAGCCAGCGCACAACAAGTGTGTTCCAACAATGAGTATCTTGTTTCACAATCAGTGACCTTCTTGCTTAAATAGTATATGGCCTGCTCTTTCCTTCCTGGCTCGTCATGCTGAGCTAAAACACACCTCATAGAATCATCCAACATTGTTAGATATATTAGTAAAGGTCGTCTGTGTACTAGAGGCATCAATATCGGAGGACATGTCAAATATTGTTTTATACTTTCGAAGGCTCTTTGGCAGTCATCGCTCCACTTTGTTGGTTGATGTTTTCTCAACAACTTGAAGATAGATTCACATGTGGCTGTCAACTGGGAAATGAATCTGGATATGTAGTTCAACCACCCTAGTAAAACTCTGACTTCTTTCTCCATTCGGGATGCTATCATATCAGTAATTAATTTTACTTTCTCAAGGTCAACTTAAATCCCCCTTTGGCTAACAATGAAGCCAAGAACTCGTCCTGATTTAACTCCAAAGCTACATTTTGTAGGATTTAGCTTGAGACTATACTTCTTGAGTCGTTCGAAAAGCTCTTGTAAATTCACCACATGCTCCTCTTCTGCCTTGGACTTGCATATGATGTCATCTACATAGACTTCTATCTATGTGTGCATCATGTCATGGTAAAGAGTCACCATGGCTCTCTAGTACGTGGCCATGGCATTTTTCAGTCCAAAAGGCATGACTTTATAGCAAAAGGTTCCCCATGGGGTGATGAAAGTAGTTTTCTCTAAAACCTCAGGTGCCATCTTGATTTGATGATAACCAGCATATCCATCCATGGAGTAGAAAAGAGCATGGTCTGAAGTGTTGTCGGCCAATACATCTATGTGGGGTACTGGAAAGTCATCCTTTGGGTTAGCTTTGTTCAAATCCCTATAGCCAACACAGATCCTGAGTTTGCCTTCTTTCTTTGCTACCGCTACGACGTTAGCTACCCATTCGAGGTATGTAGATACTGTTACAAACTTGGCTTCTAACCATTTTTTGACCTCTTCTTTGCCTTCTTTCTTTACAACTTTTGCTTGATCGGATGAAAATTTGGTTTCAATGGTAGTTTATGCTCCACTATCTCTCTATCCAATTCAAGCATGTCACTATACGACCATGAAAAAACATCCTTGAATTCATGTAGAAGTTGGACTATTTTTTTACATTCCTCATTCTTCATTAGGGTACCCACTTTTATCTCATTCTTATCATCTTTTGTTCCCAGATTTATCAGTTAAGTAGGTTCCTCATGTGGCTCAATTTCTCTGGACTCTTATTCAACTAACCTCAATACCTCAAGTGGGGCTTCCCATTCTTCATCACTGTCTTCCTCATTTATTAAACCGACCATATGATAATGACTGTATGAGTGGCTAGTAACATGGTTATTATTTCTGGGGTTGTCGTTGGATCTGCATTAGGGTGGATGGTATGATTAGTTTTAATTCTGGTTTTATATTTTTTATGCTTGTTTGAGGTAATGTGTGCGTGAGGCATAAAAAAAGATTAGACAGGATATATGAAAATGTATTATTGAATTCATCGCTTGTACTATCTGGAAATATAAATATATGTCTAAAAAATGAAAGGAAAAGCAAGTCTATAGCACTAGGTAACACTAACACTTTTATTACATTTTTTATTCAATACTTGTGGTGACATATCCTTCTCTATCCAGTTGCTGAGCATGGTGTCTGGAGGGCATTGCACCACATAATCAGTCGGGTCCTCTAGATCATTGTCCTCCACCACAACAATCGTTCCAAATGCAAACCCCATACTAATGAAGGTCTGACTAATGTGTGGGATGAGAATACCTCTAGGCATATATTCAAATTGCCCCAGTCTAGCCAATCTTCTCTTCCTTTTTTCTTCAGAAACTCTTTTCCAGTCTTTCCAAGTAGGCCTATAGCCCAAGCCATACCGCTCCTTTATGCCTTGCGGTATCACTATGTTTTCAACCCCTTGACCAAACTTACCAAGCTCTTCTCCCGAATGGTAACCCTTATTCAACATCACCCTAGCCATCATCAATGACACCTCAAAAGGTTGAGGCCTTAGTGTTGGCATGCCCTCATTCACAAAGGAGGCGCTGACGATCTCTAGTCCTTGGAAGGAGGTTTCAAGAGCCTCCTCTGTCGCCTCAATGTATGGTTTTCCATAGGGTCTTGATATCATCATATCCTCTTCCCCCATAATGGTCAAGAGTTTCCCATCCATTATGAATTTTACCCGCTCGTGTAGAGTAGAGGGTATAGCTCCTACAACAAGGATATCTCTACTCTTTACACTTTCATCTAAAGCATGTTTCTTACGCATTTCAATTTCCCGTTTAGAGAATCTACACATAGAGTAGTAGAGCTCATTTCTATCATAATTATCCTATTCACATGCAAGACCGAAATATTTTATGCTATCTTGATAGGGTATATTAGAACATATTGAACTGAAAGTCTTAACATCTGAAATAATTTCTTTTCCTAGGATGTTAAACAATTTTTCCTAAAGTTCAAATTTTAGTAAAATGCTTTAACAAGTTCAGGATAGTAGGCATTTGATTCCTCACAGAAATCAAAACGATCTTGTTGCCTAAGTAGAATATGGAAATGAAAATCTTCAAACTCAAAGTTACTTATATTACCATACTTAGGTGCAAAGATTGATCGTCCAAGAAAATGCTTCGAAAAGACTTTGCATTGTTCATCATTTGTGAGAAGTCGTGCCAAGTCTAGAGGATTAGCCTCAGAAGATGAAGGGCCTTGCTTCTTTTGAGACATACCGGTATGTTGCTTCTTAGCTTTTGATGATGAAGCCATGGATTGAAGTTTTGAAAAAAATAGGTTTTGAGTGTTTGAGAGATTTGGGGATTTTTTTATTTTGGCCACTAAACACGAAATTTATTGAGTAGAAGTGTTTATAATTGAAAATAAAGTTTTTAGAGGCAAACAAGGGTAGACACGAAAGAGGGGTTTGAAGAAGAAGATGAAGTGCCTAAAAATGGAGAAGAACACTTAAATATTGGTTTGAGTAATCGGTTACTCAGAGTGAGTAATCAATTACTCAACATAAAAAATTCCCAAAATTCAAACAACAAGCTTAGGTAATCAATTACACAGATGGGTAATCAGTTACTCAAAGTTTCTGCCAAATTCAGTAATTGGCCACTTTCTAGAGTAATCGGTTATTGACCTCATAATTTTGAATCTCCAGGCATACTGATGCCTGGTAATAGATTATTGATCCTATATAATCGATTACATACCCCAAAAATTGAAAATTTTAAACAAAAACTAAGCAATTTAAAGTACAAGTAGGCATAAGATAAACACAATGAAGCAAACATATAATTGTGTATAAGCATTTAAGACAACTAAGCTTCATCAAGTATGCCTAATTCTCGTTTAATTTTATAGAAATGATCGTTTGCCAAAGGTTTAGTAGATATATCTACTAGTTGGTCATGAGTATCAACAAATTCTATAGTCACATCTTTCTTTTGGACATGGTCCCTAAGGAAGTGATGTCTTATATCTATGTGTTTGGTTCTAGAATGCATTACTGGATTCTTGGTGAGATATATAGCACTAGTATTGTCACATTTTCGGGGAATGCAACCTAACTCTAAGCCATAATCTCGTAATTGTTGTTTAAGCCACAACACTTGAATACAACAACTACCTGCCTCTATGTATTCCGCTTCAGCAGTACTTAAGACAACACATGCTTATTTCTAGCATGACTATGTGACCAATGCATTTCATAATATATGACAATTACCACTTGTGCTTTTTTCTCTCAATTTTGCATCCAGCAAAATCTGAATCCGAATATCCTACCAAATCACATATACTTCCTTTTGGATGCCATAATCTAACGTCAATTGTGCCTTTTAGATATTTCATGATTCTTTTGACAACAACTAAATGTGATTCTTTTGGTTTTGATTGATAATATGCACACAAACAGACACTAAAAATTATCTCATGTCTACTGGCAGATAGATAAAGTAGAGAACTAATCATACCTCGATACTTTATTATGACAGTGCATTTTCCAGCTTCATTTGTATCGATGTATGTACCAAAACCCAAAGGAGTGGCAATTAGCTTGTAGTCATCCATTTCAAATCTTTTCAGTAAGTCTCTGCAGTATTTCGATTGACTTACAAAAATACCATCCTCGAGTTGTTTGATTTGCAATCGAAGAAAGTAATTTAAATTCCTCATTATGGACATTTCAAACTCCCCTTGCATCATTTTGCTAAAATCACTACAAAAAATCTCATTAGTAGAACCAAAAATAATATCATATATATATTTGAACAAGAAGAGTATGATGATTTATTTTCTTAATAAAAAGTGTAGTGTCGATATTTCCATTGGTAAAGCCTTTTTGAAGTAGAAAGTTTGCTAGACGATCATACTAAGCATGTGGAGCTTGCTTTAAGCCATAGAGAGGTTTCTTAAGTTTATATACATGAGAATGATGTTTGTAGACTTCAGAACCTAGAGGTTGTTCAACATACACTTCTTCTTGTATATAACCATTAAGAAATGCATTTTTACGTCCATTTGATATAACTGAAAATTTAGAGAGCAAACATATGCAAGTAATAATCGAATAGCTTCAAGTCTAGCAACAAGAGCGGATGTTTCACCAAAATCTATTCCTTATTCCTGATTGTATCCTTGTGCTACCAGTCTAGCTTTATTTCTAACAATAATTCCATTTTTTATCTGATTTATTATGGAATACCCAACGAGTTCCTATAACATGCCTATTATTTGGTCTAGGAGCAAGTTCCAGAACTTCATTTCTCTCAAAATGGTTTCACTCTTCCTGCATTGCAAGAATCCAGTGTTCATCCTCTATTGCATCATCAATCTTGGAAGGTTCTATTTGAGAAACAAAGGTCATGTTTAAACAAGCATCATTTAGCTTTAAACGGGTAGTGGCACCATTACTTATGTCGTCAATGATGTTGTCAATAGGATGATCTCGATGAGTTCTTCATTCTTTTGGTAAATTAGATTGAATATGCTCTTCTTGAGAAGATAGAGTATCATCCATTTTCAAATGTTCAGTATTGATTGTTGTATTGGTAAAAGAATCTTCTTTTAAAGGGGAACTTGGCAAGTCCTCTTCATCAAGAGATAGCCCATCCTTTATTATAAGATTGGTTTCATCAAAAGACACATGAACAGATTCTTCCATGGCTAGAGTTCTTTTATTGAAAATTCTATAAGCTTTACTTGTAAGAGAGTAGTCTAGGAAGAGTCCTTCATTGGCTTTTGCATCCAACTTGCCTAAGTTGTCTTTAGCATTATTTAAAACAAAACATTTACAACCAAATACATGCAAATGAGAAATATTTTATTTTCTACCTTTAAAGAGTTCATAGGGGGGGTTTTCTTGAGAATTGGTCTTATAAGAACTATGTTTGAAACATAACATGTTGTACTAACTACATCAGCCTGAAAGCATTTTGGGAGATTAGTTTCATTCGACATTGTACGAGCAAGTTTTTCTAAGGACCGATTCTTTCTCTCTACAACACCATTTTGTTGTGGTGTTTTAGGAGCAGAAAAGTTGTGATTGATAGCAAGATCATCACAGAATTCTTCAAAAGAAGCATTTTGAAATTCTCCCCCATGATCACTTCTTATAGCAGCGATTTTCAGTGATTTTTCATTTTGAACTCTTTAAGCATATTTGCTAAAGGCATTGAATGCCTCATTCTTAAGAACTAAGAATAGAGTCCAAGTATATCTTGAATAATCGTCTACTATAACAAGAGTATAGTAGTTACCACCATCACTTTTGGTCCTTGAGGGGCCACATAAGTCCACATGTAGTAACTGCAATAGTCTATCGGAAGAAACCATATGCTTAGGTTTGAAAGAAGTTTTTGTTTGTTTACCCATTTGACAAGTACTATATAGTTTATCTTTAACAAACTTCATTTTGGGTAAACCAACAACTAAATCTTTCTTAATTAGTTTATTCAAATGATCCATATGAATATGAGCAATTCTCCTATGCCAAAGCCATGCATCATGAATATTATTAGCAACTAAATATTTTATTGGTAAACAAGAATCTAAGTCAGTTATATATATATATATATTATTTATCTTCTTACCCATTAGTTTAGAGTTTCTAAAATCCTTACTTTCGATGATGCACTTATCAGGGTAGAATGTCACATGGAATCCTTTGTCACATAGTTGACTTATGCTCAATAAGTTATGCTTGAGTCCTTCAACATACAATACTCCTTCTATAATTGTTGAAGGTGGCTTACCGATTCTACCAACTTCAAGTATTTTTCCTTTCTTTGTCGTCCGTCATGTGCTTTGAGCAGCCGTTGTCCAAGTACCATAGATTGCAGACGACTCTCAAATTATCCTGCAAAATAGGTTAAGTAGTATTAGGTACCCAATTTTCTTTGGGTCCTACATGGTCAGCACCTTTCTCAACCCATCTATAGTGTCCTAAGAGCACACCATATTTTCTAATCATGCAAGTGTTTGGTGTATGCCCATGGTACATACAATAAGTACATATGGGATGATGCTAATATATCCTAGTTTTATTGTTGCTATAATTAAATGCATGGATACTTTGTTTCTTAAAGCTTATTTTCGTTGAGACATTTTTTTATTAGAAACTTGGCTATTAGAATAGCCAAGACCTCTTCGGTCTGTAGAATGGTCTGTAGAATGTCTCTGATCTTTAATTATTTTGTCCAGATTTTTGCTACTCTTGTTTAATTTATTAAATTTAAGACTTAATGTTGAAACTTTCTTTTCAAGAGTAATGTAGTTTTGACATGAAGAGGATCATCGCTTATTTCTAAATACTTATAACTCAGTTTTTTGTTTTAAAAACAATTTAGTGAGTTTGACATATTCATCATGTAAGTCATTAAATGCAAGTTGTAATTCAGAAGAAAAGAATAGTTTAGTTTCATTTACCTCTTCATCATCAGAGTGATGAGATGCCATTAGTGAGAGATGAGCTTGTTCTTCATTTTCTAGTTTAGAGACAGAACTGGTATCATTGTCTTCCCATGATATGTAGGCTCTTCGTCCAGTCCTCATTTCATTTTTTTTCCATTTGAAGGAATTCTTTTTCAGGTTTGGACATTCCATCTTCATGTGGCCAGGCTTACAACATTCAAAATATGTGAAGTTTTGGTTTGAAGTGGAGGCGTCATTATTCTTGGTGAATTTCTTCATTTGTCGAGTTTTAGCACCCTTGTTACTTTTAAGGAACTTGCTGAACTTCTTTACCAAAAGACTTATGTCTTCCATCTCTTCCTTTACTGATTCATCTCCTGATGAATCATATCTATCTACCTTTTCTTTGATAGATATATTTTTCTTCTTCTTTTCTTACTCTTCATGTTGGTCAAGTTGGCTGAGTTCCATTTCGTGTTCCTACAATTTGCCAAATAAAGCAGCCAGTGACATTTTTGATAAACTTTTCATTTCAGAAATGGCTGTTACTTTTGGTTGCCATGTTCTGGTGAGTGATCTCAGAACTTTAAAGTTTAAGTCACTACTTGATAATATTTTTCCAAGTGCAATAAGATGATTTGTAAGGTAAGTAAATCTCTTTTAGAGATATAGTATTTTCTCTCCAGGCTTCATACAGAATATTTCGTATTCCTGAGAAAAAGTACTGAGTCTCGACCTTTTGACTTCCTCAGCTCCTTCGTGTGTAGTCTATTGAGTATCCAACATTTCTTTAGCAGATTTGCAGTTTGATACTCTAAAGAATTCATCAATGCCAAGTGTTGAAGTGAGGATATTCTTTGCTTTGATATTTTATTGCACCTTCTTTTTGTCTTCATCATTCCATGAGGATTTTGGCTTCACTTCCCTTACACCATTAACAACAATGAAAGGTTCATAAGTTTCTTCCTCAATCGTATTCCAAATATTCAGATCTTGAGATTCTATAAAGATTATCATTCTGATTTTCCAGAAGTCATAGCATTCTCCAACAAAACTTGGAGGGCGGTTGATGTTGGAACATTCTCCCAAAAATGATCTTGAGGCCATCTTAGATACAGGATCATATTTGAGAATAATTTGCTCAAAAAAACTCTAGTGCCAATTGTAAGATTGAGATGACAACTAAGAGAGAGAGTGAATTAGTTGTCTTAAAGCTATGATGGAATTTTATGGAAATTTCAGAGTTAATAGCAAGGAAAAAGTTATACAGAAAATATCAAGTAAATTTAAGGAGATAAGGGAGAAGAGAGTACTCAGAGAGTTTTATACTAGTTCACCTTCTTCTCCACCGAAGATTACATCCAGTACTCTTGTACCGCAAGAGATTTCTTCACTAGAGATTAAGAGTAGTAATTACAAATTCTCACCCCGAGACTTCCTTGTACCTTAATCACTCTCTAATACCTATCTCACTCTTTGGAAAAAAACATTTCCAAGTGACCTTTTCCCCTTTCTTATCACACCCTTGTGAAAGAAAGTATTTCAGCAAATTGAATGAAGAAAACTTTAACAATGACAAAGATTGCCTTTACAAGATTTGAATACTATGCTCTTGAAATTTGGTAACTCTTTATACACTTAGTTATAATTCTCAAAAGATTTGAAAGTCTTTGAAACCACATTTAAAGCAACTTCAGAAAATTTAATTTGAAAGTTATGAACTAGTTGTAGAAAGTGCAGAAAAAGTGTTTCAGAAAAATTTAGATTGTATATGAGTTGTGTCTTTGAATTATGAGTTTCAATGTCTTTAAATAGGCTTTCCAATTAGCCATAACACCTCTATGAAAAGTGAGGAATTAATTGGAATGAAACCATTTTGTTTGGGTGAAAGCTGTGCAGTTTGAATATGAAAAACATACCTAAATCTTGTATATTTGTGTTTGTATTTCTCTTTAATATGTTTTTTAGGATTTAGAACGAAAAAGAAAAGAGAATAAAGACTCATGGTCCAAGAATAAAAAGAAGTCAAACTCAAGGTGCTCAAGCAGGCAGCTTAGCATGGACCAAGCTACGCTGAGCTGACCTGGACACCAGGCTGGTACGGTCAGACCCAACCTGGCTCAGTCAAACCAACATGGCACAGACCAAGTTGCTCAAGCATACAGCTTAGCGGACCTGCTTGACCGTTTAGCCTAGCACCAGACAAAGCCTAACACGGTCAGAACACAAGCTTGGCACGGTCAGACACAAGCCTGGCACACGCCCAAGCTGCTCAAGAAGCTTGATTATGTATTTCTTCTTATTTCTTAGTTTGAAAGCTCGATTCATAGAAGCTTTTGTAAGTAAGTTTTATAGTTTTTAGTTTATAATTTAAGAGGAGAAAGGAGAAGGCAAATGAGATGCAAAAATCCATTTTGTAATCTCATTTGGAACTTAAAGCATCCAATCCTTGGATAGGTGGCTCATGCTCCTAACAATTTCATTTGAAAGTTGATTACATATTTCTTCTTTCTTCTTTTATTCTAAATTTGAATTTTAATAATTCAAGTTGGTGCTTTGGTTAATTTTATTTGTTTGCGAAGTTCTTAATGCTCTTTTTAGATTGATCGCCTAAAAACCGATTTCAAGTCATGAAAAATTACTTGTCTCAAACACTTAACAAATAAACTAAGAAGTAGTTGTACTACTTAGTTTATTTTCCAAGTTAAGCATACTTTTCTTAAGATCTTATATTCATTACTTCTTCAATATTAGAGTAGCCAAGATTAGGGTGTGACAACCTAGTCTCTTTGTGGATGTAGTATTGTTTTGTAGTGAATATAAGTGATCATCATTCTACCATTTTGGGACATACACT